>NC_056739.1:904436032-904736032 GCF_019279795.1 Protopterus annectens
ACTCAATCATAGGTCTAATGAGTGATGAGTACAGGGTGATGATGACCTCCCTTGATCTAGATGTGAATCCCTTCATGATCAGGTGGGCGATATAGAAGGTTTTCCTAACTACTTTAGCAACATGAGTGTCAAACGAAAGACTACTGTCAACTTGGGTCCCCAGATCCCTGATGACTTTTTCTGTGCTCAGTGGATTGTCACCTATATGGTAGCTAGGGGTAACCTTGTTTTTCCCGAAGGGTATGACTATGCATTTTGGCGTTTAACTTCAGGCCATGGCTCTGGCACCAGTTATCCGTTTCTGTGTGGCCCTTCTGGAGGATATCTGTGTCAGATGTGTTTTCGACTATGGCGCCCAGTTTGCAGTCATCTGCAAACTTTGTCAGCCATAACCCTCCTGTGTTTGCTTGTACTTCAGAAAAGTAGATGCCGAACAAGAGTGGACCCAGGACTGAGCCCTGTGGGACACCACTTGTGACAGGCTTTGAGTCTGACATGGCTCCAGCAACTCTGACCCTGTGGGTTCTGTCGCTTAGCCAGTTTGCAACCCATCTTGTGATGTATGGGTTTACATTCAAGCTGATGAGTTTTTCGATGATACCTGAGTGGGGTATTGTGTCAAGGCCTTTGCCAAGTCGAGGTAGGCTGTATGGACTGCCTTTCCCTCATCAATGGCCTTGGTGACTGTCTCGAAAAAGTCAACCAAGTTTAAGAGGCAGGATCTGCCTTTGACAAAGCCAAACTGGGTTGGATCCAAAGTCTGCAAGTTCCCTATGTCTTTATTTATGAGTTCCATTATGATCCTCTCCATGGCTTTGCAGATAAGGCTTGTCAAGCTAATGGGGCGGTAATTTCCAGGGTCTGTGGAGGCACCGCCCTTATGAAGTGGGACCACAGTCGCCGTGCGCCACTCCTTGGGTACGTATCCTGAGGTGAGGCTAAGATTAAACAGCTGTCCTAACTGTGGGTTTAATTCCTCATTGAGTTCATGAAGCACACAGCCGGGGACACCATCCGGTCCCATGGATGCTGTGCTTTTGCCTTAGTGAGGGCAGTTCTCACCTGGGCGTTGGAGATGTTTGGGGGGCTACAATCCTCTGGAATAGATATCTCTCCTTTTGGGGGGGGGGGGGAGAAGTTTGCACTGAACCTGTCAGCCAGTATGTTAGCAATGTGTGTAGGTTCAGTAATTTTCACATCATTTTGAACTAATTCTGAGCATATCTGGGAGTTTCCTCCTAGGTTTCTAACATAGCTAAAGAAGGCCTTATGATTGTCTTTAGAGTCCTTGGCGATTTTTCTCTCAAAATTTGCCTTGGATGATTTTATGAGAGCTCTTAGTTTTTTACTTATAATGATCAAAGGTGTCTTACCTTTCAAGGATTTTGCTCTATCTTGTAGTAGCTTCCTCCTTTTGTTGTAGAGCTTGTTTATGGCTGGGGTCCACCAGACTGGACGCTTGCCTTTGGTACAGAGAGTCTTAGTTTTGTTTGGGATTGCCTGATCCATGCAGTCCTGTAGGTGCTGGTAGAAGGCATTTGTAAGTGATTCAGCGGTTTGAGTAATGTTTACCACTGGCTCAGGGGCCTTGTTAGACTATACTTGATTCCTGAAAAAAGCAGACTCCAGATCTTTCTCTCTTATTGTAGCTGTGTAGTAGTTACTGCTTCAATCAGGGATACAAAATACAGAGCACAGCATATGCAGTGAGGAGTGTTACAGTTTAACAGCCAACATGAGCTCAGCTGTTATCTTCCAGTGTTATGTAAACCAGTGGAGCAACAAGTCGCAACAGACACAGTTTCTGTCTATATGCAAGTGCTGTTTCAGGAAATACATTCTCATTGATTCTAATAAAAGTTGGATGTTTTACTGTGTAATAATGACACCTCAAACACTTTGACACAAGATTGTAAACAAATTATTTTAACTGTCTGAACTTGACAGGCAAAAATTAAGAAATGCCTTGTTAGTCCACTAACAGAAAATGCAAACACTGCACTACAGAGGTGATATATAATACCTTCTGCTGGACCAACATAGGTTTTACACTTTGTCTCTGTATTAGAATATTGCTCCAATGAAAGGTAGTATATCACCTCTGCATTCCAGTGTTTTTTTGGTTCTGAAGTCGATAGCATGATACTATCGGCATTTGGCTGCAGGCAGTCATGATAAAACTGCTGCATATTACATGAAATGGTACACCTCAGAATTAAACTAATATATTGGCTACCTTGGTAAGAGTTAATGCCTCATGTTTTTGGCTGAATTTCATTTAGGATATTTCTCTGACATTAAATTTGTGACAGTAGTCTACAAATCGCAAATTTATTTTAAGATTTTTTTCACTTCTTAGAAATGCACGTGTGTGTTTCCTTTTCATTTTCTGTGTTAAAACATTATTCAAATGCACTTGTAATGCACATTTATGCACTCTCCTTCTTTGTTGCATGTCTTAGTGAAAAGGGTTACTATTAAGAGGTTCCAGATTATTCACACCGTCTTGTATCTAGTTATTGACACTGGCAGCTACAGCAATTTCACAATTATACAAAAAAGAACACTTCTTTTTCAGTGTGTTTTGATTTCAGTACCATCAGTGAAGCAGTAGAATGGAAAGTAACAAACTGTTGTCAGTGGCACTTATTTTACTAAGTTCAAATATTGAAGATCCAGTTTGTATACAAAGTGCATCTGCCTCCTTAGAGTACTGTATATAGGTAGAGATTAATACCATTAAAAAATAAAATAGAAATTTGATTCTCAGTGAGATTTTTTGATCTACTTTAACAGGTAGATAAGGTGACATATTGCTTAAGTGCAGTACAAGCTAGTATAGAAAACAGATTGAATGAGTAAAAGAACAGATAAATACAAATGCAGTACACAAATATAAATGTGGGTGGAAATTATATAGAAGCCCTAATCTCACTTGCTGACTTGATAGACCGTAGTGAAAACTGAATGGAGTTGTCTTACAAGATAAGAGTGTTGAAATGAAAGACAGACAGCAAATTAATGATTTGAATGATATAGCATCGGACATGACATTGACATAGGACAGCATAACGGTTACGGCAGATGGTATCCTGTTTTGCTGACAGAGGATATTGTAAAGAGAGGCTCAAAGCACCACATCCTAGAGAAATAAGAGAACAGTAAACCAAAGAAGGTGGTATATTAAACCAGCAATGTTTTGTGGTGTAGAATATGTGAGGCACATACGTGAGATTAAAGACAGTAAATAAAGTGGTGGTGGATAAAGATTTAAAGTCTAAAAGATACATCCAGCTTTTACCCCAGGAAAAAGAATGGAAACAAAAGTGAATATGCAGTTACAAATAGGTGCTTCATTTTCCATCTGTAATAGTAATTATGTCAGCTGGTTTTCAGTGCCCTGTAAGTGTGGAAATAGAATACTTTGATGGAAGCAATACCACAGGAGCAAGCAGAATGCTTTTATAATAAGGATCAAGGGAAAATATATGTGACATAATATGCAAATAATGTATATGTTACTACAATAACAGCAATAAAGATGCTGGTTTTCTAAACAAATTAAAGAAAGATTAGTCTACAGCCCTTTGAGCAATTAAATTTCATCCAATCCTTTTGCAGTCAGGAGGTGCATTCACATACATGCAGAAAATGTCAATTGATTTCAATATCAATTTATTTTAATGAATAAATACCTGCAAAGATGTTGTTTTATAACTGTATCAGCAGCAGTTTCAAATAGCTTACTCAAAAGATTATTTTTTGTGAGGAGGGAAGGGGTTTTATATACCTTTTAATTCAGCTTAACTTGTCCTGTTAGTAATCAAACTCAAAGAAACATAATGGATTTTAAATAGAAAAAAAAGAATAAAAATACACACTAGTGGCAATAAAGACACTGGTCATTATTCACACAATTAACATATTTATTTTATTTATTTTTATTTATTTTACATTTGATGACCGGGAAAGTCCGACTGGACACAGGTCCATTTTCAGTGGAGGCCCGGGGAGAAAAGCTCCACTTAAAACAATGCTAACAAATACATTTTATAAAAATACAACACTGTATTCTTAATGCATACAAATATTATATAAGAACATATTTAACATTTCTTCACAGACCACAGACATATGTAAAAATACAACACCGTATTCTTAAGGCATACAGATAGCATGTAGGAACATATTTAACATTTCTTCACAGACATATAAGTCAATACCATCAGAGTAAACATTGTTAGGTAAGAATAAGTATTCATGGGTTAGGCACTACTAGGTGATCTTTGGCAGAATCCTTGCATCACTGCAATGTAGTGGATTAGCCTGGGGAGTCACATGGGCACAGCCAATTGTTAGAATAGTGGGTTTTGTGTAATTTCTTAAATTGTGGAGCAGAACTTGTAGAATTTATGTGATTTGGAAGTGAGTTCCATATTTTTGCTATTGTACAGGCAAAGAGAGTTTTACCTGCTTCATTCTTATGTTTGATGACATTTATGAGATTTCGGTTTCTTGATCTTAAGGCACGGGTGGTGGTGTAGGGTTGTATTAGATCCTGTAGTATGGGGGGTTTCAGGGAGGTAATACAGTTTGTGGGCTGTGGATGGTTGAGTAGTAAGAAATAGTTGGGGCAACTCGAGCCAGTTGAGCTGCTTGAGGGAAAGACAGTGATGGGCTGTATTAGAGGCACCTGTAGCAAACTTGGCAATCTTATTATAGCAAGATGCCATTTTGTTTTGTTTGCTGTGGCGAAGTTTAGTCAGGATTGGGGAGGCATACATTAGGGTGGATAATAGGTGAGTTCTTGCAATAGTGGCTTTGGTATAATTGGTCATGAATTGCTTGTTCCTATACAAGAGACCAAGCTTTTTGTGTACTTTTTTGATTATTTGGGCTGTGTGTACATCAAATTTGAGATTATCGATTACTACTCCTAGGAGTTTAGTGTGTGCTGTTGGGGTGATTGAGGTATTATCCTTGGAGATTATGTTGAAGTCATTGTTTAGTGCAGGAGATCTACCAGGACTGAAGAGAAATAGTTTTGTTTTTTGGGGATTGAGTATAAGTTTAATGCTAGAAAACCATGCTTCAGCCAGAGTAAATTTGTGTTGTGTTATTTGAAGTTTGCTTAAGGTTGGGGCTGAGCATATAATAGTAGTGTCATCAGTATATTGCACTATAGAGGCAGAGGGAGAGAATGCAGCTATCTGATTTGTAAATATGGATAATAGTAAAGGACCAAGAATGGAACCTTGAGGGACTCCTATGGATACAGGTAGAAGGGAGGATAGTTGGTCCCGCCAAAGAACTGCTTGTTGTCGGCCTGATAAATAGTTGTTGAACCATGATATAGTGAGGGAGTGTAGGTTAAGGGTAGATAAAAGTTTTGAGAAGCATGCTGTGGTTGACCATATTAAAGGATTTAGATAAGTCTAAGAATACAGAGGATACGAAAAGTCCGTTGTTTCTATTGGTGTTGACTATGTTGGTATATGACAGTAGGCTGTTGTGGTACTATGGGAGGATCGAAACTCATGTTGAGATGATGATATAAGGTTATTTTTTAGGAGGTATTGCATTACATACATACAAATGTTTCAAGCATGGGCATTAAAGCCCTTCTAGCTTGCCAATATGCCAAAACACTTGTTCCCATAATAAATGTCCAGGCTGTTCTTAAAAATATCTAAACTAGTACTTGCTTTAATGTAATTTGGTAGTCTGTTTCAAGCATCAGCTACTCTGTCAGAGAACCAGTTAGCACACTTCTCATTCCTATAGAATCTTCTACATAGGTTATCTGACGATTCTCTAGTACTTTTTGATAACCCCAAACATTTCCAGAGATAGTTGTCCTTAAATACCCTATATACCTGAATAAGATCTCCTCTTAAATATCTGTAAGAGACACTGTACAATTTCAGATATTTTAGTTTTTTCATAATAACTTAGATTTTCATATCCATGGATGCCCTTAGTATATTTCCGCTGTACTCTTTCCGGTTTACTCATGCTTATTTTCCTGTAGGGTTTCCATATTGTTATTCCATACTCAAGTTTGGGTCTAATGTAACTAACAAACAATGACTTCATTATGTTTGATTTCCTAGACTTTATAAATATTTTTATATAACCTATAGTTCTATAACTATCATTAGCCAATTGGTTGATATGATTAGAAAAACTCATAGCTGAATCTACCCATATACCCAGGTCTTTAAATGAGTCTACAGGTTCAATCACTGTGTGCTGTATTAAATATTCACCTTTCAGTTTATGTCTCCCAAATCTCATATGCTTAGTTTTTGATGTATTTATCAACATATTATTCTCCTGTGCACAAATGGTAAATTTAGTCAAATTATTTCGCAGACATGCCTTATCTGTAACACTTGTAATCAGTTTACCCAATTTCATGTCGTCAGCATATAGACCTCATTAAAAGCTAAGTACCCCGTTGGGGAAACTTTTTTCTTGCTCCAGACCGATGTCAGAAAAAGTTAATAATTGTATTTCTTGTGGGAAGCAAATACCTCATAAGGACTTTCATTCTTACTGTATTCCTTGCCTAGGCCCTGACCACGACGTTGCTAGTTGTCGGTTTTGTGCTAGATTTACCCAACGCACTATTAAGCGTCGGTACGATTTTGCATTACATTATTTTGGCAGAAGATTTAATTATACGATGTTGTCGGATAGCCATCCGACTACCGGAATTCACAAGAAACGCAAAGAAAAACAAAAGGACAGGCATCCAAGGCCCAAAATCGACAACGAGGCTTCTTCTAAGCCAGTCGCTGGTTCGCTGTGAGATGCCTTCGCAGCCTCTGATGCCTGCTACTTTAGACCCGCAGGCTGCTACCGACTCCCACGTGGAGTCACCTAGGCCGCTGGAAGCTCAAGGTATTGGACCTTTGGAGATTATTCCCTCAGATGGGTCCGGAGCCGCTGAGCAGGCATCGGCTTCTGAGGGTGTTTTCAGACCAACTCAATTATACATTAAAACGACTTCAGCTTCAAAAGCAAAGACTAAAGCACCCTTAAAGACAAAGAAACAAGTACAACAGTCTCATGGACAGGCCTCCATGCCCAAAAAACAGATGCTCAAAATGTCCGAAGACTTAATTACTTTGATCAGGGTTCCCATCCCCACCTGATAAAAGGCCTAGGCAAGAGACAGAATATGAATCTTCAGATCAGGTTTCCATTTCATCTGATTCCTCTTCTGATCAGGAATACTCTCTTCCTCCCTATGAGGATTTTGATGCTGAAGAATCTATCCCTTCAGCCTCTCCTCCTGAGGATTATTGTTTTGGGGAAACCTTGCATACCATGAGGGAGCATTTCCACTGGGAGAGCCAAGATTTTTCAGAATCTAAGAAAAGGCTCAGAGACTTCCTTTTACTACCGCAACACAGGCCCCTAGCTATTCCACCTGTGTTAGACATTGTTGATGATGTATTTTCAAAGTCCAGTCTGACCCCTGACTCCTTACCTCCAGCTCCTGTTAAGCCGGACAGTTTTGAGAAGCATGCTGTGGTTGACCATATTAAAGGATTTAGATAAGTCTAAGAATACAGAGGATACGAAAAGTCCGTTGTTTCTATTGGTGTTGACTATGTTGGTATATGACAGTAGGCTGTTGTGGTACTATGGGAGGATCGAAACCCATGTTGAGATGATGATATAAGGTTATTTTTTAGGAGGTATTGCATTACATACATACAAATGTTTCAAGCATGGGCATTAAAGCCCTTCTAGCTTGCCAATATGCCAAAACACTTGTTCCCATAATAAATGTCCAGGCTGTTCTTAAAAATATCTAAACTAGTACTTGCTTTAATGTAATTTGGTAGTCTGTTTCAAGCATCAGCTACTCTGTCAGAGAACCAGTTAGCACACTTCTCATTCCTATAGAATCTTCTACATAGGTTATCTGATGATTCTCTAGTACTTTTTGATAACCCCAAACATTTCCAGAGATAGTTGTCCCTAAATGCCCTATATACCTGAATAAGATCTCCTCTTAAATATCTGTAAGAGACACTGTACAATTTCAGATATTTTAGTTTTTTCATAATAACTTAGATTTTCATATCCATGGATGCCCTTAGTATATTTCCGCCGTACTCTTTCCGGTTTACTCATGCTTATTTTCCTGTAGGGTTTCCATATTGTTATCCCATACTCAAGTTTGGGTCTAATGTAACTAACAAACAACGACTTCATTATGTTTGATTTCCTAGACTTTATAAATATTTTTATATAACCTATAGTTCTATAACTATCATTAGCCAATTGGTTGATATGATTAGAAAAACTCATAGCTGAATCTACCCATATACCCAGGTCTTTAAATGAGTCTACAGGTTCAATCACTGTGTGCTGTATTAAATATTCACCTTTCAGTTTATGTCTCCCAAATCTCATATGCTTAGTTTTTGATGTATTTATCAACATATTATTCTCCTGTGCCCAAATGGTAAATTTAGTCAAATTATTTCGCAGACATGCCTTATCTGTAACACTTGTAATCAGTTTACCCAATTTCATGTCGTCAGCATATAGACTGTAGAACACTTCAGATGAAAAAGTAAGGTCTGAAAGATACAGTCTAAACAAGTAATGGCCTAGTACAGAGCCCTGTGGGACACCTTGACTGTAACCAAGGATTTCACCTGTCCAGTTGGTGTGTGATACTTGCCATGTCCGATTTGTAAGCCATGCAGCTATCCATCATATCAACAGTACATCAATACCTAGTTGTACTAATTTATTGATCAGTGTTTTGTGCATGACCCTGTCAAATGCTGAAGTTAAATCTATGTAAATCACATCACAGCACAATTGTTCATTCATAGCTGTTATTATATTTTTATAGAACATCATGTTACAGGTGGTAATAGATCTATTTTCAACATATGCATGCTGATATATGGTTTCAAGTCCCAGCCTATCCAGTTCTGACAATTAACTTATCCAGTATTACCTTCTCCATTATTTTTCCACAACATGAAAGTAGACATGTTATGTGATCCTATCTCGCCTACATTCTGAATGATGGGTTCGGAGCCGATCCCTCGGACTGCACGCTATGCCAAAGAGCGAAGTCTCTTATTGGCTGAGCTTACTATATCCCAGGATGCACCACTACCAGTCCCCTAGATCTCGTTTGCCGCTTCCCTGCGAAGACGTGGTCTCGAGCTGGCTGGGCTGAGTAGTTTTTATTAACTAACTTTTCTGTCAGTTTTTTGCTATTTTGCTCACAAAAGCTGTTTTAACGGCTATCGCTAACTTTTGTGCTGATTGGATTGTAAAATTGTTGTGTGTGATTGGGTTGAGTTTGTTTTCGGCCCCCCTCCATCCAGGGCCTTCCCGGACTGTCAACCCTTAATACTTACAGGGTCTCTAGTGTTTCTATAGTTGGTTTAGAGTTCCCTGTCCTTTTTTTACAGGAAGTGTTTGCAGTAAGCTTAGCTTTATCATCAGCAAGAGTTTAGTTGTTTACTTTCCTGTCAAAGTGAGTGTAACATCATGTCTCAAACCCCTAGGCCTTCGGGTTTTAAAAAATGTTCGAAATGCGGGTTTAAAATGTCTATCACAGACGATCATTCGCTCTGTGTATATTGTCTCGGGGCAAAGCACTTGCAGGAGTCGTGCAGTGTATGTCACGCTTTTTCCTCAAGGGTCCTCCAGGAGAGGAAAAATAAATTGATTCTTAAAGGGTTAGTTAAACCTTCCTTTGAAGAAGCCTTGGCATCCTCTCCTGCTCCGCCAAAAGAAAGGGCTTGGTTCCGACCAGTCCGTCGGATCCGACTGCCAAGAAACTTAGGCAGGCCTCTCCTTCGGCTCCAAAGACTTGGAGCCGAGGTTGAACGGTCTGCCTCGATGCCACCAGTATCGACTCCTCTGGCTTCGGAGCCGATGGCTGGGGCATCGAGGCGGGTCACCTTCGGCTCCGCTGCTCTCGGAGCCGACAAGTCGCCCGCCAGACACTTCCTCCTCGGCGCCAAGTCTACCTCGGCACCGATGGAATCTGCTGTGAGTATTCCTCGGCGCCGATACTCATCGAGTCGCCGAGCCGGTCCCTAGCCCTTTGGGGCGATGGAGAGGCCTTCTCAACCCGTTCTATTTCCTCTCGGTCTTCGAGGATGTCGGATTCTGATATAGACAGGGTGCTACAAAGACTGTTCCAGTCCCCAGTCTTCCAAAAATTTGTTTCGGTTCCGACCCAGCTGGTTTCGGAGTCGATGACCTTGGCCCACCCATTGCCATTCCTCCTCCGACTGCTTGGCTCCGTCGGAGCAGGTGCTGTTGGAGCCGGTGGAGATCTCAGGGTCGGCTCCGACCCTTACTCCAACCCGGGCCTTGGTCCGAGTTTGGTACGCTGGACTTCTTGGCTGGACCCGGGGTGATGTTTGGGACCTATGCTTTCGGTTCGAGCCTCCCCTCGGTGCCGGCTGCGGGACTTCCGTCGGCTATCACGGCTCGAGTCCGGACACTCCCAGGATTCTGGGGTCTGGCTTTCAGGGCCATGAGGAGTGCCTTGGCCAAGTCCTCTTGCCATCTCTCCGGTTTACCAGCACCTTCCCTGGGCGTGGAGACTGGGTCTTTGGCAGTTCCCTGTCCGTAGCCAGCGGAGCCCGAGGCCTGAGGTTACCCCCAGTGGAGGTTCCCTCCTCCTGAGGGTTCTTGAGTTGTCTTCAGAGGAACCCCAAGGAAGAGATCGTGCAAGAGGAAGCACGTGGACTCCCGAGTCTATTACATCGGACACTGATATGGATGATGCAGAGGGTCCCAGTCGTCCTCGGATGATGTCTCATTTGCAGACATCTTAGAGATCCTCAAACAACGAGGCGGCTGGATATCCAAACCCCTCTGCTGACGAGTCAGTGCTCCTCAAGGCCTTTGGGGCTCAGCCCTCCGCCTCCTGGGTGTCTCCGCCTTGACGAGCTTCTGGATTTAGTTTGTCAAGGCGGAACATCCAGATACCGTGGAACCAGTCCCTTCTCGTCCAAATAAATTTTATCTGCTCCCCGAGAAGGAGTTCCTTACTAAAGGCGTGGCTGTAGATGCCATGGTGGTGGCATCTGCTACACAACAGGACGTGGCAGAGGCTTCAACGTCCGTCCATCCTCCTAATAAGGAGTCTAGGAGTATGGATAGGTGGAAGCGCACCCTGACTTCAGCGGCCTTTACCTTAAGGTCTCTGAATTATTTGGCACATTTTACCAGGCTTCAGAGGGATCTGGTCAAGGAGTTGTCAGATTCCCTCTCGGGTAACCTACCTGAGCAGCTAGCCCAGTCGGTTAGTTCTCAGTTGGCTATCCTTACGTCAATTTCTAACTCGTCCATGAGGCTCATTTCCTATGCGGCAAGGGCGGTAGAGCGCAGGCACAGGCGTGGCTCTCGTGAACAAGCCTGGCTCCGCTTGTGTCAGTTCGGAGGCCTTCAAATCTTCCTTCGCCGACGCTCCCTTTGACGGGTCCTCATTGTTTGGACCCAAGGTGAAAGACACCCTTACCCGCTGTGAGCAAGAGGAAAAACGTTATCTGCCGTAGGTGCCGTTATTCCACTCCTTTCGGCCTTACCCAAGGCTAAAGGAGGAAAATGTGGTTCAAATCTCGCAAGTTTTTCTCCCAACAGCAGGAAGATTCCCGTCCAGAGGCAGAGGCGGGAAATTTTTCAGGAGATGCCGTCCCAGAGGCGGCAGAGGGCCCCGCAATTCTGGAGACCGCGAGTCCTTTCGTGGCTCTTCAGCCTCCCACACTCATGAGGGATTGCCCGGCTGTGCTGCTCGAGCCAGTCGGGTGTCGTTGCCAAGCACCTAAAAGCCTGGGAGTCAATCACTCAGGACAGATGGGTGCTTCGGATCATTGCCGGAGGTTACACCATCCCATTCAAATACTCACCCCCACCGTCCAAGAGAATCCCGGACCCACCACCCAGTCAAAGGGAAATAGCAGCCGCAGAAGCTTTAAAGCTGCTAGAAAAGGAGTCATCCAACCGGTCCCCACAGACCAGATCGGATCAGGAAATTACTCCAGGTTCTTTTTAGTGCCAAAAAAGACAGGGGACCTGAGACCAATATTGGATCTCAGCAGACTGAACCAATCCGTCACGAAATCCAAATTCCGAATGGTCACGTTACAATCCATTCTCCCGTTGTTGGAGAAGGATGTTTGGATGTGCTCCATAGACCTCAAGGACGCCTATTATCACATACCGATACATCAGGCGTCCAGAAGGTATCTGCGCTTCAGCCTGGGAGTCAGTCATTACCAATTTTGTGCTCTGCCCTTTGGTCTCACCACAGCCCCCAGGGTGTTCACCAAGTGTTTGGCAGTAGTGATGGCTCACCTGAGAAGTCTTGGATTCCAAGTGTTTCCCTATCTCGACGACTGGCTCCTGACTGCCACCACCAGGCATCTACTAATGGACAATCTCAAAGCCACCATCTCCTGGGTGTTTCCCTGGGATTACATTCAATTGGTCAAAGTCTGTCTTGCTGCCCTCTCAACGCATAAAGTTTATAGGGGCAGAGATAGACTCAAGATTGATGCGCGTCTTCCTTCCTGCCGAAAGGATCCGAACTTTACAGGGCCAAGTTCAAGCTCTGATCTCGAGATCCAAAGCCCCAGCCAGGATGGTCCTACAGGTTTTAGGCTCAATGTCTGCCACGGTTCTTTTAGTTCCTCTAGCAAGATTACACATGAGGATTCTTCAGTGGCTCTTGTCAACTCAATGGTCCTTTCAGGATCTTCCCCTCAATCATCACATCATGATTACGGAAATATGCAAAAGGGACCTTCGCTGGTGGCTTCAGACATCCAACTTGGATCAAGGAAAACCCTTTGTTCTCCCCCCTCCAGTGGTTACCCTGACGACAGATGCCCCCCAGATAGGGTGGGGGGGGCATTGTCTGGGCAGGCTAGTTCAGGGCTCCTGGCTTCCAGAAGCTCTTCTCCACATCAACGTGTTGGAGATGAGGGCTGTACTTCTATCCCTACAGGCCTTACACAAGTTTCTTCCTCAGGGCATCATCGCCATCCACACAGACAACATGTCGGTGGTCTGGTATCTGAACAAACAAGGAGGGACCAGATCGTACCCCTTTGCAGAGAGGCCATGAGAGTGTGGGAATGGGCTGTAGCTACCAACCGCTTCTTGGTAGCGACCCACATCCCGGAAAGTCAAATGTATTGGCGGACAAATTAAGCAGGACAATTCTCTCTCCTCACGAGTGGTCTCTAAACCGCACAGTAGCAGCCCAGGTTTTCAAGAGATGGGGACGCCGTGCTGCGACCTATTTGCAACTCCACAAAACACCAAGTGCCAAAGGTTCTTCTCCTTGATCCCACATCAGGAAGTACCAGCCATGGATGCTCTAGCACAACCTTGGCCAACAGGGCTACTTTATGCCTTTCCTCCAATTCCACTTCTTCCCAAAGTTATTCAAAAGCTTCTCAACTGGGGTCTTCAATGATTCTGATTGCCCCATACTGGCCTCGTCAGATATGGTTTCCTTACCTGAAGAAGCATGCAGTGGACGATCCGTGGACCTTAGACCTGATTCGGACTTGCTAATCCATCAGTCGGGACATTGGCATCAGTCCCTTCAATCTTTGAAATTGACAGCTTGGCTCCTCCACTTCCGACCTTAGTTAGAAGGCACACACTAGACCGGAAGTTGTTCACATTTTATCTTGACCCACAAACCCACCACTAACAAATTGTACCTTAGTAAGTGGAAGAGGTTTGCTATCTGGGCTCAACTCAAGGGCTTAGACCCTATCACTGCTCCTGTCCCAGAGGTTTTGAAATTCTTAACATCCCTGTTTAATCAGGGATCTTCTGTCTCAACTATTAAAGTCCAACTAGCGGCTATCTCTAAATTCCACAAATCCACGGATCCTCCTTTGATGAGCAGCAGACTATGCAAAACGTTCATTAAAGGTGCGAGCCTATTAAGACCACCAGTTTTTCATCCTGCACCTCCGTGGGATCTTGATTTGGTGCTTGGCATTAACATCTCCCCTTCGAACCGGCTGCTACATGCGAGTTAAAATATCTGTCTTGGAAAACGGCATTCTTAGTGGCTATTACTTCTGCAAGAAGAGTTTCAGAGCTTCAAGCCCTGTCTATTAAGCCACCGTACTTGATTTTCCACAAGGATAGAGTATCACTTAGGCCTAATCCATCCTTTGTCCCAAAGGTCTGTTCTAGTTTCTGTCTTCAACAATCTCTAGAGCTACCAGTTTTCTTTCCAAAATTCTCCAATGAAGCAGAATACACTCTCCATAAATTGGATGTTCACAGGCAATTACGCTTCTATTTAGACAGGACTCAGCAACCGTAAGTCAGACCAGTTGTTTGTGTCCTTCTCAGATAATAAATTGGGCCAAACCATCACAAAAGCTACTATCTCAAAATGGATCAGAGATTGCATAACTCAGGCCTATTCTTCTTCGAATAAGCAACTTACAACATCTATCAAAGCTCATTCTACCAGAGCTATGGCTACTTCTATAGCCTTTCATTCCAAGCTCGCTATATCGGAAATTTGTGCTCTTGCTACTTGGTCCAACCCGCACACTTTCATTTCCCACTACAAATTGGATGTGGCATCTAAAGGACGAGCATCATTTGGTTCCACGGTACTCAGGAGTGTTTTCCAGTGAGCCACCCAGGATTCAGGTGCTAGGGGCTGTCCCATCATTCAGAATGTAGTCGAGATAGGCTCACATAACATCTTTTAGTTATGTGCTCACCATAACTTCAGATGTTTGGGATCCATCTCGCTACATTCCTGATACCCCTCCTTCCCCTGCCTTGCAGATCAGAAGAGATTGAGCGGTTTTGAGTTCAACTGTTTTTATCTTGTTTCATCTGACGATGTTATATAAGCAGGGTATGCGTGTGTGCATGTATGCGGACAAACTAGATCTGGGGGACTGGTAGTGGTGCATCCTGGGATATAGTAAGCTCAGCCAATAAGAGACTTCGCTCTTTGGCATAAGCGTGCCGAGTCGGAGCCGAGGGATCGGCTCCGAACCCATCATTCAGAATGTAGGCGAGATGGATCCCAAACATCTGAAGTTATGGTGAGTACATAACTAAAAGTTAAGGGTCTATATTATTCTGGGTTTGTCCTACTCCCCTTTCCCTTAAAGACAGGTTTAATAAGTGCATGTCTCCAATCTTGAGGAACCTCCCCATATTTATATGACTTAGTGAATAATAGATGTAATGGCAGTGTAAGTTCTTGCTTAAGTGTTCTCAGGTCATTGTTACTTATTCCGTTTCCTCCCTGCACTTAGTTTGGATCCAGTTTGCACAGTTCTTTTTCAATATAATCTAATTTGATTCCAGTATCTGGGGTTACCTGGATGTCACTAGGGCAACTTACCACCCCTTTTGTGGAGCCAAACTGTTTTGCATAAGATTTTGTATATATCTATAATCTGTTGTGTCTGAGAATAAATTTTAGAATCTGCAAACAGTTTATCAATTTGTGTATCTTTACTCCTGCCACATCTTATGTATCTATAAAAGGTTTCCTATTATGCCCAATAACTTTATATAAATTTTCTTCAAATTTTTCTTGATATTGTCTAACACTATGCTTAATCTGTTTGTCCAGTTCGTTTATTTCAGTTTTCAAAGTTGTAGTTCGACCTCTCTTCCATTTCTTATATTTTTGTCTCTCACCTTAATCAGGTATCTTGTTCTTATGGAAGTAAACCCCCCTGATGTTGCGTGTCTAGATCCTGGAGTTACACATGTTTTTGAGTTTTTGCACTCAAACAATTTCTCTTTCAAAACTTTCCACATTCCACTGTGGTTTTTCCACTGAACACCTCACTCCAGTTAGCTTTATTTAGTAACTGTTTTGCTTCCCTATAATCTGTAATTAATGTTCTGTGCATTGGCTTAGATTTCAGTTTGGCAGAATTATCTAGCAACAAATTAACCTTTATGACCCTATGATCACTGCACATCAATGGTGGTAAAACTTGACTTGAAGTTACAGTAATTTCTTTGGGAACACAAACAATATCTAGTATATTCCGTCCCCTGGTAGGTTTTTTTACAGTCTGAAGCATTTGTTGTTCCTGAATATACTCTGTGAATAATTTATTTACTAACGTTGTTGAATCAATATTATTCCAGTCTGTTTCTGGTAAATTTAAGTCCCCAGCTAATATTATTCTTCTCTCCTGTATTTCATGTAAGACATGTATGAATTCCTCTAGGTCATCTGCACTTGACTTTGGTGGTGTGTACACTCCAACAATTGTTATATGATGTTCTTCGTGTTTCACTGTTGCAGTCATTACACTTGGGTTATCCTGCTGGCAGGTTACCCTCAGTCGGCCTGAATTCCAAAGTCTAGGTCCGGCGTCAGTTGCTGTCGCCTCTTCCCTGATGTCAGTGCGCCGGGGGTATAAAAGATGCAGTCAACGCCATTTTCTTCAGTGTTTCTTGCCGCACGGTGCCTGAAGCATAAGCAATTCGCAAGTGCCGGTTGGCCGACTCCTGAGATTTTCGTGTTCGAATTTCAGATCCGAAGTCTTCATTAAAAGCTAAGTACCCCGTTGGGGAAACTTTTTTCTTGCTCCAGACCGATCTCAGAAAAAGTTAATAATTGTATTTCTTGTGGGAAGCAAATACCTCATAAGGACTTTCATTCTTACTGTATTCCTTGCCTAGGCCCTGACCACGACGTTGCTAGTTGTCGGTTTTATGCTAGATTTACCCAACGCACTATTAAGCGTCGGTACGATTTTGCATTACATTATTTTGGCAGAAGATTTAATTATACGATGTTGTCGGATAGCCATCCGACTACCGGAATTCACAAAGCAAGAAAACAAAGGACAGGCATCCAAGGCCCAAAATCGACAACGAGGCTTCTTCTAAGCCAGTCGCTGGTTCGCTGTGAGATGCCTTCGCAGCCTCTGATGCCCGCTACTTTAGACCCGCAGGCTGCTACCGACTCCCACGTGGAGTCACCTAGGCCGCTGGAAGCTCAAGGTATTGGACCTTTGGAGATTATTCCCTCAGATGGGTCCGGAGCCGCTGAGCAGGCATCGGCTTCTGAGGGTGTTTTCAGACCAACTCAATTATACATTAAAATGACTTCAGCTTCAAAAGCAAAGACTAAAGCACCCTTAAAGACAAAGAAACAAGTACAACAGTCTCATGGACAGGCCTCCATGCCCAAAAAACAGATGCTCAAAATGTCCGAAGACTTAATTACTTTGATCAGGGGTTCCCATCCCCCACCTGATAAAAGGCCTAGGCAAGAGACAGAATATGAATCTTCAGATCAGGTTTCCATTTCATCTGATTCCTCTTCTGATCAGGAATACTCTCTTCCTCCCTATGAGGATTTTGATGCTGAAGAATCTATCCCTTCAGCCTCTCCTCCTGAGGATTATTGTTTTGGGGAAACCTTGCATACCATGAGGGAGCATTTCCACTGGGAGAGCCAAGATTTTTCAGAATCTAAGAAAAGGCTCAGAGACTTCCTTTTACTACCGCAACACAGGCCCCTAGCTATTCCACCTGTGTTAGACATTGTTGATGATGTATTTTCAAAGTCCAGTCTGACCCCTGACTCCTTACCTCCAGCTCCTGTTAAGCCGGACAGGTACTACAGGGTTTTTGATTCTCATAAATTCCTTTTCAAAAACCCTGCTGCTGACCCAGAAACTATTTCTCAGGGTCCCAAAGGGGTCAAGGCTTCCGCTGCAAAAAACCCTACCCCCTCTGACAGGGATTCTAGGGCATTGGACAGATGGGGAAAAAAGATTTATACTTCCGCTACCTTGGCTGTAAGGGCTTTAAATTGTCATTTTAATATGCTCAAATATCAGCAATATATTATGTCACTGCATAAACAGAAAATGTTGACAAATTCTGAATGTGCAGAAAACAAAGAAATGCAGGATTTATTGCATGCAGCTGAACAAGTTGGAAAGCATACTTTGGAATGTGGTTTTGATTCTTTGGAGGCCTCCTGCAGAGCCGCTGTTACGGGTTCTGTCATCAGGAGGCATGCTTGGTTAAAGGAACAACGTTTGCCTGATCATGTCAAAGCAAAATTATTAGATGCCCCATTACAGCATGATACTTTGTGTGGTGTTAAAACAGAAGAGGTGTTAAAGAAAATGGAGGACAAAGCTAAATCTATGCAAACGGTCAAGGATTTCTTACAGGTCCAGCCTCCAAGATTTAGCAGACACTGGCCTACAAAGAACTGGTCCTTTCCAGTGTCAGACAGACCACAAAGGGGCAGATACAGACGTCCAAGAGGCAGATCCCAGCCCCAAGGTTCGTACAGGTCTAAACAATGGGGCGCTTCTACCTCCAAAAGTGGAGAAGACAAATCACAGCCATACAGGAAACAGTCCCAATGACTTCCCCCTGCCTGCACCAAGCACATATCGTCTGGCAGCACCTTTAGGGGGAAAACTAGCACTTTTTTCTCAAAACTGGCACATAATAACCCAGGACAAATGGGTCCTAGACATAGTGTCACAAGACTACAAGTTTCACTTCCATACCCTGCCAAGGACAAACGGTTTGCCAGACCTGCCAAAACATCAATGGGCAGAGGCACAAAAGCAAGTCTCATCCCTCATGGACATGAGGGCCATTCAACAAGTACCAGAGCAAGAGCAGGGACAAGGATTTTATTCAAGACTGTTCTTGGTACCAAGAAAGAACAAGACCTGGAGACTAATACTGGACCTATCTATTTTAAACACATTTCTGGATATACCAAAATTCAAAATGTTGACTCTACAGCAACTTCTGCCCATGCTGGGCAAGAAGGCTTGGCTTGTGACTTTAGACCTAAAAGAGGCATACCTGCATGTCCCAGTCAGACAAACATGCGGAAGACACCTCAGATTCAAAGCTGGCTCAATGCACTACCAATTCTCTGCACTGCCCTTTGGCTTATCTACTGCGCCAAGGGTCTTCACAAAGTGCCTGGCACCAGTATTTGCATTCTGCAGACAAAGAGGAATACAAATATATCCTTACTTGGACGACTGCCTCATTCAAGCAGAGAACAAGGACATTCTACTACAGCATCTGGCATTTGTAAAGAGATTTCTAACAGGCCTAGGGTACACAGTCAACGAAAAGAAATCAAAACTAGTACCCTCTCAAGAGACAATATTCCTGGGTGCAAGCTTAAATACAACTGCCCAGATGGCTTATCTCACGCTAGACAAACAAAGGCAACTGACTACCTATTTCAACCTGTTGTCAACAAAGGCCCAGTTATCTGCAAGAAACATTCTGCAGGCTTTGGGCTTCATGGCATCCTGCATTCTACTAATTCCATATGCGAGATTGCATATGAGGAAACTTCAATGGTACCTAAAAAGTGTTTGGACTCAACATTGCCACAGCCTGGAAACAATAATTACTCTCATTCCTGCCTGCAACAGGAGTTTCGTTGGTGGGCGTAGGCTTGTCACCAGAACAAGGGACAGCCATTCACTTTACCCCTTTACCCTGAGCCAGGCAGACATTAACAATGGATGCATCAGATTATGCCTGGGGGGCCCACATGGCAGGAAGATGTATTCAAGGCACATGGTCTGCAAACCAAATGCATCTACATATCAATCAAAAAAAGATGCTAGCTGTTCAGAATCCCCTGACAGCCTTCAAAGACCTACTTCATCCGGGACAACTACTGATAAAGACAGACAACACCATGGTCATGTGGTATATAAACAAGCAGGGAGGCACTCATTCTTACCCCCTTTGCAGACTAGCCATGACTTTGTGGGACACAGCATTGACTTACCAAGTACATCTGCAGGCACAATTCCTGCCAGCAAAGACAAATACTCTGGCAGATGAACTAAACAGAAACTTCATGGATCCCCACGAGTGGAAATTGGATCCACAAGTCTTCAGCATGATAACAAGGAAATATGGGGATGCCTGGATATAGATCTATTTGCCTCTCCTCATAACTACTAACTAAAAAGATTCTGCACAAGGACTTATCACAGACAAGCATGGAAAGTGGACGCCCTATCTTTCAGCTGGAAAAGCTTAGCAGTATATGCCTTTCCTCCACTGCCTCTCCTCCCCAAGGTACTGCTAAAGGTCAGACAAGAGAAGCCAAAGATGATACTGATTGCCCCAGACTGGGCCCGCCAGCACTAGTATCCAATCCTAAGGAACTTGTCTCAATGCCCGGCTTAGACCTTGCCTCAAATACCTCATCTACTATCTCAACAAAACAATCAGATCCTGCACAGCCAACTAAAGACCTTAAATCTGGCAGCATGGCGGATAATGTAGTGATACAAAATGCACCTCTCACTAAAGCTGTAATGGATGTCATTTTGGAGGCCAGAAGGCCTAGTACCAGAAAATCTTGCACTGGAAAATGGAAGAGATTCTGTGCTTGGAACCAGGCACAAGGAATTGACACAACTGTACCAAATATTCCTCAGATTTTGCAATACTTAACTGAGATGCTGGACAAAGGCCTATCCTTTTCATCAATTAAAATTCATGCCTCTGCCATTTCGGCTCATTACAGTACAGAGCCACTGATCTTTTCTCATCCCTTGTTAAGGCAGTACCTCAGAGGAGCCAAAAAACTTAAAGCCTCCAAGGAGATCACCAATACCTGCATGGGACCTCAATTATGTTTTGGAAAAACTCACCCTGCCTCCTTTTGAGCCAGCCACTACAGCTGATATAAACGTTTTATCTTGGAAAACAGCTCTGCTCCTAGCAATAACCTCTGCAAGATGAGTCTCAGAGCTACAGGCACTCATGGCTGTGGAACCTTTTATCATTTTTTTATCCAGACAAGGTTTCTCTGAGGACAAACCCGACATTTATGCCTAAGGTAGTGTCCATTGTGGCCCTTAACCAAACTATTCATCTGCCTACTTTTTATCCAAACCCACAGAATAAGGGGGAGAGAATTCTGCATTCTTTGGACATACACAGACAGCTATGCTTCTACTTGAACAGAACCAAAGCTTTCAGAAAGACAGAGCAACTACTAGTGGCATATGCTGCAGGATCACAAGGAAAGGCTATCTCAAAGCAGACTATTTCAAAGTGGATAGGCCACTGTTTTCGTTTCTGCTATTCACAACATGGCAAGCCAGTGCCTAAGGGCATTAGGCCACATTCAACCAGAGCAGCAGCCACTTCAGCAGCCTTCCTCAGGGGAGTACCAACCAAAGACATTTTAGAGGCTGCTACCTGGAGTTCAGTGCACACCTTTACAAAGCACTATCATTTACCACTCTACTCTAAATCCAGGGCAGGCTTTGCCACTGCAGTTCTGCAGGGCCTCATAGCCGCTCCCAATGCTATTTAGCTTCAGCCTCCCAACCATAGCTTTGGGATTCAACCCAAGTGTAATGACTGCAACAGTGAAACACGAAGAACATAGCACAGTTGTGTACACTTACCATAAATGTCGATGTTTGAGTGTATTCACTGTTGCAGTCCAGGTTACCCACCACCCCCCATATCTTTGCTGCTACTTATCTGCACTTCTCTAATCTATACAACCTATGTGGTGTATTTGCTTGTAGATGAAGGTATTATATATTTTGGTTCATGCATGTTTTATTGGCATATTTTTACCCTACCCTTTTGGAGGCACCTGACATCTGGGGCAAGAAAAACTGAAGAAAATGGCATTGGCTGCATCTTTTATACCCCTGGCGCACTGACGTCAGGGAAGAGGCGACAGCAACTGACGCCGGACCTAGACTTTGGAATTCAGGCCGACTGAGGGTAGCCTGCCAGCAGGATAACCCAAGTGTAATGACTGCAACAGTGAATTCACTTGAACATCTACATTTATGGTAAGTGTACACAACTGTACTTTCCAGGGTTGTCTTTATTGTCACAGTTACACAGCCTATAGTATTGAACATGTAATAATCACAAGTCTCATAGCTATCTTTAATCCCTATAATAACACGTCCACCTAATTTTTTGTTAGAATGTCTGTTACAGTAAAAACATTTATACCCTGACAGAACTGGTTTCCAGTCATTGTTCTTTAACCATGTTTCACAGACTATAACAACCTCAATCTTGTGGGAACGTAGCAAATTTTCTAATAAAAAAAACTTTTATTATTAATGCTCCTAGCATTAACCATCAGAGATGCATCAAATGTTGCTATCTGTGAACTGTTACATTTTTGACCTGGCAAAAATCCTGGCTAGTGTTAGTCAAATATTGCAAAATATCTGCTGCAAAAATTCTCTTCCCTGATCTAGACAAATGCACACCATCCTGTCTGAACACACGTGTGCCCAAAAGAAGGCTTGGATGTTCTACACATTTCCATTTTTTAAAACAGGACATTTTTTTCATGTAGGTGTTTATCCAAAAAATCTTTTCATTCACAGTGACCTGACTATCCTTTCTATAGGTGATTTGTAAAAAAATATGTCCTAACACCAGTACAAGCTATACTATCTAGGAGGGCTGTCAGTTCCCGACTAACAGTCAGAGAATCTTTGCTGGTGACATCATTTGTACCAACATGAATAAAAACAGATCCATACTTCCTTACATTAAGGCGTTCCAAGGCTTGTTTCACATCTTCTATTTTTGCTCTTGGCAAGCATAACACTACTCGATGTTCATTATCATCTCTGCAGATATAAGTATCAGTTCCTCTAATAACTGAATCTCCAATTACAAGAATATCTTTGCTGACCATTTCTGAAGAATATACAGCTTGTAATACAGTCATTTCTGCTCTATCAATTGTTACGAAGGATAGATCTTCATCACCATTAGTCTTATTAATTCCACTGTTTTCTTTGCATATGAAATTCTCATCCACCTGGCATTGTAAATCCACAGCTTGAGCCATGGAGTCACCATCTGTCTTTCTCTTCTTTTTTCTTACAGTAATGTTCTTCAGTTCTTCCACGTTCATTTTTGATTTCTTCCTTTTCACCTGCCCCTTACCTCTTTTTTCTACCTTTTCTATTGGAGAGGTGATGCCTTTTTCTGTAGACTGAGTGTTTTCTGATAGACAAATATCTTCATTCCCTGTCACCAGTGTGTTACATAACAAAGCAGAATCATTTTTACTACGTATTCTCTTTCCTTTACAGTCATTAGGTTTCTTTTTCTTCCTTATTTGTTGAGAACTACTTCCTTTCTTTCTTTTTTGTTTCCTTCTAAACAAACTGGATTGTCAGATTGCTGAGTACTTGCATCCACATCTCCATAGTTTTTAGGGGGCCTCATCATGTTTCATAAAAGTTAAATGTTCTTTGCAGAAAATAGATGCATCATTTCCTAAATCTGTTCTATTTGTTCTATGCCTAACATTATTTAGTTCATCAGTCCAGTCATTAATATATGATACAAATGATACAACAGTTCTCCAAGCCATGCCGATTGCACATGTGCAATCATCATCAAGTCGAGATTTGCTTCTAACAGTGGTAAGCAAATCATCCAACTTTTGGCACGAGGAACAAAGATCACCAGTGTTATCAGCTGTTACCTTTAAATATGCATAGCATTTATTACACTGTACAAGATACTTGTGCATTAGCAAATCATTAATTGTATACTCATTTAAGGAATCCATATTCAGCTTTAATTAAATAAAATATTGCAAAGAAAAAAAATTACACAAAGTCAGTAGCAAAGAATTCAAAGGAACTTAAATCAACTTCTATGACAAAAAATATACCAGCAATATCCAACTAAATAATAAAATACAATAAAGTTGTTCTGACCATACAAGTTCTACCAGCCAGACAGAAGTTGCAATTTCTTTACGTCGCAAGCGTGCAGTAGCTTCTGCTCACTATAGCTTGCAGTCACACCTCCTTTTAACAGTAAAAATAAATAAAACTTCTCTTACCGGTCAACTCCACAACAAATCACAAACCAAGACAGAATTGTTTTGATATGTTCAGAATTTTCCTCTCTGTAGTCTGTGTAAATTTATAGTTGTCAAGGCCCCTTGTGGTGGCTAGAGCTTGCCTGTCCAAAACCTATTCCTTTCTCACAAAAACTAAAGGTAAAACAACAAAATATAAATCAAAGTAAAGCTTGTTAATAAGCAGTCTCTTCCTACCTACAAACAGTTAAAAATAGTGATAACAAATGCAATATAAATTCAAATAAAACTGCTCTTACCAGTCATAGTGTGATATGAGACTTAGGGACACAGGTGGACAGTGGTCTCACCTTCATAGGTTCATAGGTTCATACTAGGCTATCTGCCCTAGGGCATTTATAAGCCTAGCCAGAGTGTGTTTGGCTTTCGCCACCCATTTTAAATTAATTTTGCTATGCCTTTTTTTGAGGGTAGTATACTGTGCCTCTAACAGTGACACAGAAGTGATAGCCGGGGTAAACCTATGATCTCCCATCCACTCATCAGGATTCCTCTTGAAGAGAGTCAATGTGGGACTCTGCCTAACCTGGACTGGGATTTTATTCCAGAGTGAAGGGAGCCTCTGGGTTATGAATCTGTCCCTCCAGCTTGTCCTATTTATTTCAGTGCTGAGGTTCAAGTCTCTCGAGCACTTAGCTCGATGGGATTTGGATTTTCTGAGGTGCAGCATGTCCATTAATTCCGGGTTGGACATGGCTTTATACGTCAGGCACAGATCGCCTCTGAGCAGGCGGTATGCCACTGAGTAGAGCTGGAGTTTCTTTAACCGGGCAGCATATGACATCTGTTTGAGCCCTTTGATCCTCTTGGTGAGGTACTTTTGGGGCCTTTCCAGTTGCTGCAGGTGTCTGGTAAGGTACATCCTAAAAGGGGCATTGTACTCAATTATGGGCCTGATGAGGGATGAGTAAAGAGGCATGATGACCTCTCCTGATCTAGATGTGAATCCCTTCATGATTAGGTGGGCTATATAAAATGTTTTTCTAACCACTTTGGCCATGTGGTTGTCAAATGAGAGATTGCTATCAACTTGGGTCCCCAGGTCCCTAATGACGTCTTCTGTACTTAATGGATTACCACCTATGTGGTAATTTGTGGCACTGTTTTTGCCAAAGGGATGACTATACACTTTTTGGCGTTTAGCTTGAGGCCATGGCTCTGGCACCAGTTGTCTGTTTCTATGAGGCCCTTTTGGAGGATGCTTGTGTCGGCTAGATAGTTGATTATGGCGCCCAGTTTGCAGTCATCTGCGAACCTGGTCAGCCACAGTCCTTCCATGTTGGCCTGTACCGCCGAGAAATATATACCGAACAAGAGAGGTCCCAGGACTGAACCTTGTGGGACGCCACTTGTAACTGGTTTGGAGTCTGACATGGCTCCAGCAATTCTAACCATGTGGGTTCTGTCCTTGAGCCAGTTTGCAACCCATCTAGTGACATAGGGGTTTATATTTAAGGTGGTGAGCTTATCTATAATGCCCGAGTGGGGTATTGTATCGAAGGCTTTTGCGAGGTCCAGGTAGGCTGTGTGGACCACCTTCCCCTCGTCAATGGCCTTGGTGACTGTTTCAAAGAAATCGACCAGGTTTAAGAGGCAGGATCTGCCCTTAACAAAGCCAAACTGGGTAGGATCCAGTGTCTGTAGGTCCCCAATATCTTTATTTATGAGGTCCATGATGATCCTTTCCATAGCTTTGCAGCCCAAGCTAGTCAGGCTTATGGGCCGATAGTTTCCAGGATCCATTGAGGCACCACCTTTGTGGAGAGGGACCACTGTTGCTGTATGCCACTCTTTGGGTACATATCCTGTAGTAAGGCTAAGATTGAACAGTAGTTTTATGTTTGGGTTTAGCTCTTCTTGGAGTTCATGTAGGACACAGCCCGGGACACCATCTGGTCCCATTGATGCTGTGTTTTTGCTTTGGAGGCGGCTCTTACCTGAGCATCTGAGATGTCAGGGGGGCAGCACTCTGTTGGGATAGATATTTGCCCTTTTGGTGGGGAGGGGGGGGAGAAGTTTGCACTGAACCTGTCAACTAGGATGTTGGCAATGTCTGTGGGCTTGGTGTATTTTTTGTCATTTTGGACTAATTCTGAGCATATCTGGGAATTCCCACCCAGGTTCCTAACATAACTAAAGAAAGCCTTGTGATTATCCTTAGTGTCCTGTGCAATATTTCTCTCGAAGCTGGCCTTAGACGATTTTATGAGTGCCCGTAGTTTTTTGCTAATACTGATCAGAGATGCCTTCCCTTTTTGGGATTTTGCTCTATCATGTAGTAGCTTCCTCCTTCTATTGTATAGTTTGTTTATGGCTGGGGTCCACCAGACAGAATGTCTGCCTTTGGAGGATAGGGTCTTGGTTTTATTTGGGATTGCATGATCCATTGCATTCCTGAAGGTGTTCATAGAATGCGTTTATAAAGGATTCTGCGGTCTGGGCCATATTTTCCACAGGCCCGGGGGCTTTGAAGGATTCCGCCTCAGTTTTGAGGCATGTGAAATTTGCTTTAGAGAAGTTTTTCACTGTGGTTTTCTGGGCAGGGGGTGGGGTCGGGATGTGAATATCCAGTGAGATTAGTTTATGGTCTGATCTTACCAGTGAGGGATACACTTCTGGTCTGGAGCATAGTGTCCCCATGTTGGTGATGATCAGGTCAGTATGTTTTCCCCTCTTGTGGGAGTGGTAACAAGTTGTTCCATAGCATTTGAGTTTATAAATTCTAGGAACCTTTGGGCTAGGGTGTTGGAGCTAGAGTAATGCTCCCAGTCTATGTTTGGGCAGTTGAAGTCGCCCAATATAATGGTGTTTGGAGAGACCTTCATATTTTCCAGTATTCTCAGGAAGGCCGAGTGGGGTTTCTGTGTTTGGGAGGGTGGTCTGTAGCAGGCTATAAACTGGAAGGCAGTTTTACCAACTGTTAGTTGCACATGGATAGTCTCTGATGCTTCGTGCTGTGCCACCAACCTGGAGGTGTGGGTATCTTTGGCGAATATTGATACTCCCTCCTTTTGTGGTTCGGTCCAAGTTTGGGGCGAAAAGCATGGTATGAGGTATAACCTGGTAGTGCTGGGGTGCTCTCGGAGCCTTGAACCAGGTTTCTGTTACTGCACAGACATCGATGTTCTCCATGCTAAGGAGAGTTTCAGTCGTGCATCTTGAGGTTTAGACTTCTGGCGTTGAGTAGCATTACTCTTAGTTTCTTATCCCTTGTGATACCTATGGAGGTGGGTTTGTCTTTTGAGCCTTGCCTAAAAAAGACACTATGGGGGTAGCAAGAGCCTTTGCCAATATCCGAAAGCCCAGGGGTGACAGGTGCAAGCCGTCCCTAGTGAAGCATCGTGGCTTGTCGAGCATGTCATCCCAGGCTGACAGGCATTGGATCCCCTTTGAATGACACCAATACTTAAGCCAATTGTTGAAATTTATCATCTTCGATAAACATATCACCACAACAGTCAGGAAATCCTTCCATGTGGCACACCTCATCACTAAGGGCTTTTCATCCAGGAAAAAGGAGGTCATTGTCCCACTGTACTCATCCCTTATTAGACCCATTATAGAATACAACGTCCCGTTTGGTATGTACCTCTCAAGACATCTGCAACAACTGGAAAGGCCGCAGAAATACCTCACTAAAAGAATCACAGGCCTAAAGCAGATGCCCTGTGCTGACCACCTTAAAAAACTCCAGCTATACTCTGTTGCATATTGTCTACTCAGAGGTAATCTCTGCTTGACATACAAGGCCATGTCAAACCCAGAGCTGCTGGACATTCTACACTTAAAGAAATCCCAGTCCCTCAGAACCACATGCTCCAGGGATCTAAACCTTGTCATCACAATAAAAAAAACATGCTGGAGGGATAGGTTCCTGACCCAGAGACTCCCCAGACTCTGAAATAGACTGCCCATACATGTCAAGCAGAGCGCTTCTTTGGCTGTCTTCAAAAGGAACCTTGACGACTGGATGGGAGAAAGGAAATTCACCCCGTGGATCACGTCAGTCACCCTGCTAGACAGGGGTCCAGGGAAGTAAATAGTGTGGGAAGAAATAGCCAGGGAATTGTTATGGGTAGGCTTGTATAGGCCCTAAGGCCGATGCCTAGTACCAACCTATGAACTCCACAACAAATAACAAACCAAGACAGGATTGTTTTGATATGCTCAGAATTTTCCTCTCTGCAGTCTGTGTAAATTTATAGCTGTCTAGGCCCCTTGTGATGGCTAGAGCTTGCCTGTCCAAAACCTATCCCTTTCTCACAACCAAAAGTGAAACTAAAGGTAAAACAACAAAATATGAATCAAAGTAAAGCTTGTTAATAAGCAGTCTGTTCCTACCTACAAACAGTTAAAAATAGTGATAACAAATGCAATATAAATTCAAATAAAATTGCTGTTACCAGTCAACTCCACAACAAATCACAAACCAAGACAGGATTGTTTTGATATGCATTAGTTGTGTATGTACTACTCTTTCTAGTATTTTTGATAAAGGTGATAAAATTGCAATTAGGTGGTAGTTGGTGAGCTTAAGGGAGTTGCCGCCTTTGTGGAGTGGAATAATATGAGATATTTTCCACAGGTTAGGTACTTTGCATTCAGATATGGATCTATTTATGAGGATAGACATGGGGTACGATATGGTATCAGCTTATAGTTGAAGGAAGTCAGCGGGATGTTTGTCAGCAGACAGCATGGTAGGTTTTAGTTTTTTGAGGAGTTTAGTAATAAGTTGTGTAGGTGCTGGAGAGAAGGAAAAGCTAGAGGGAGTTTGCTGTGTAATAGTGGTAGTAGGGGTTGGAGAAGGTGTGGGGTTGGTGGTGCTATTTAAGTTGTTAGATAGGGCTAGGACTGTTTCGGTAAATAATCTGTTGAATTGGGTGGGGATGTCCTCTTTGCCGGTTGGTACTATAGGTGTGAGAGTGCTGGTTTTACCTGGGTGCAGTAATTTATTTATTGAGGCCCAGAATTTCTGAGGGTTGTGGGCGTGTTTTTCTTGTAAGGTTTTGTAGTAATTGATTTTATCGAGTTTTATAAGTTTTTTGGTCTTGTTCCAGAGTGCTAAGTAGTTTTGTTTTGTGGTAGTAGTTTTAAGTTTATGATATTGAGCCCAGGCTCTATCTCTGTCCTTAATTATGGTTTTATTTTCTTTTGTTAACCAAGGGGCATAGTTGGTCTTAAATCTGATGGTTCAGGCTGGTGCATGACATTTTAGTATTTTGAGAAAGGTTGAGTTAAAGTAGTCTACTGCTTCATCTAGGGGTAGATGTTTTAGGGGAGACCAGTCACAGTTTTTCAGTTCATTGTTTAGGTCCTTGGCTTTGAAGTTCTTTTTGTTGTGAACTATTCTAAGGAAGAGTTGGTTACAATGTTGGGATTTATTCCTAATAAGGTAGGTTGGTTGGTGATCGCTTAAATTGCCAGGTAGGCAGCTTGATTGGTGTGCTAAGGTGTAGTCAGACAGAAGTATCCAATCTAGGATGGATTGCCATTTGGTTTTCTTATCGACTCTTGTGGGGGTGTCTATGATTTGGACAAACCTATGAAGATTAATATGGTTAGAGGGATTGTATTTGGTAAAGTCAGACCAGTCAATATTAAAATCTCCAAAGAGTATGGTCTGTTGTGGATGGGAGGTAGAAATCCAGTGTAGCAGGTTCTCCATAGTGTCAGTGTTGTTTCCTGGTAGGATGTTGGCACCTGCTATAACTATATGTTTGCTAGAGTTTAGTTTTAATTTAGCAAGAATGAGTTCTATATCATTGACGTCTTGGGAGTTGTAGTTAAGCTGTTCCAATATGAGATGATTTTGAAACAGAATGGCTACGCCTTTTCCTTTTTTCCCTTGCCTATCTTTCTGTATAATATTGTAACCAGGGGGTGTAATCTCATTATCATGATGTTTGGTCTAAGCCAAGTTTCTGTTAGTATGGCTAAATCTTGTTTATATAAAGCCAATAGTGCATGGAGGTCCTGGACTTTAAGTATGCTTCTTACATTAATGTTAAGAGAAGAAGAGAGGGGGTTAGCCTGCTATAAAGAGGGTTTGGCTGGTTTAGGTTTGTATGGAGTGAAGAATTGGGTCCTGGGTTGGGGTGTATGTCTCCACAACAAGTGAGGTTTTGAGTTAGATATAGGTAGAGCTTAAGTAGTTTTTGTAGTATTTTATTTTGTTTCTGGGATAAGTAGGGGCTAATTTTGTTTGTTGGTTTATTATTAACGTAGGAGTATCGATGGGTTGGGGTAAGGTCACGTGGAGATATAAGGAGCTGTTTCAGTTTTACTGTATTGGCTATGGTTTCTGTTTGCCACTGAGTTGGATTAGTGAGACGAAGTTGTGTGTGGTAGTATGTAAGGATGGATAACAAGAGAAGAACAAAAATAGTTAATGTGTAGAATGCTACCTTTAGGTGTGGGGAAGCCATTTTATTAATTTGTTTCTTCTCTTTTTATCTTTCCTTTTGTAGTGGGAGAGGAGTGGTGAGTGAGAGTAGGAGCTGTTGACTAGATGGCAGAGGAGCAATTAAGGGAGTTAGTGACAAGGGTGTGGTGTGGTACGTTTGAGTGGGGGAGTGATGGTGTGGTTTGATTGGTTGACTGGGTGTGAGAGCTGGGGTGGGAGTGGTTAGCAGCTATAAGTGTAATTGCAATAGAGGTGGGTGGGAATAGGGTAGGGGAGCAGAGTGAGTGTAGCGAGTAGAACAGGGCAACACTGTCCTAGAGGAGCAGCAGCAGTTATGGAAAACAATCAGCTAGTAGAGCACTATGCATTAGTATTTGCTGGTTGGCAGTTTACTTACTTGGAAAAGCTACCTTACACCTAACTTTATGCTATTTACTTTCCTCAGAAAGAGATACTATGCCTAAATCTATGAGGAGGGAATGAGCACAGGATATCTGGGGGCTAGACTATGGAGGTAGATTGGGGGAACTCTGGCAGGGCAGGGGGGCACAAGGTCTGAGGTAGTAAAGCTAGAGTCTAAGTGAGGAGGTAAGTGAGAGGACAGGCAAGAGAAGGAAGTAGAGGTACGAGGGGGGATACAGTGGAAGAAAGGAGGGTAAAGAAGAGAACTAGGATAGAGAAAGATCAGTGTGGGATAGGAAGATAGCTGACTAGGCCAAAGGCTAACTAATGTCCACCTGTGGGGTGAGGGGTGCACAGCAATGTTATGTAGCTGACCAGGAGCAGTACTCAATGGGGCACAAGAATAGGGTAATACATTCAGGAGTACATCTTATTAACACTGAACATACGTTCAAATACTGTTGCATAGAGGGATTCCTCCAATTGAGCAGTATTTTGAATAGGGCTGATCTTCAGGAGTTGACTGGGGTTATACAAGCCTGATTGCTTTAGGTGTCAGGGACCTTATTGGAGGGTCCAGGTAGTGTATACATCTTCTGAATCCCAGTACGGGCCGCCAGGTACTTCATATCTATTCCAGAATTGACCATTATCTACCTCCTGAAGAAAGGCGGTGCTACCTGGGAGAGACTATGAGCAAGGTGAGAATGGTCATGAGACTTGGAATATCTGGGAAACCAAGATTTTAGCTTCCTTTCCAACTCCTTCCAAATCCACCTCATTTTATCCATGCTGTCTCTGCTCTTTTGATGATCCACTGACACTTGCCTCTCCACCCCAGTAAGCAGGTTCTCCATCATCCTTCCGTCAATGACTCAGAATATCCCACGTTTGTATTGTCATGTTTCCATTTCAGAAGTGATATTAAATATATTTATTCTATCAGCAGTCCTTGGCTTGAGATTTACTCAAAAAACATAAAACAACACACACAAAGCCACCATTTTTGGAGCACAATAATGTCATCTACTGCAGACATTATAGGAAAAAATGGACCTTCAGGAGGTGCAGAATCCTTCTGCCGGTGGTGTTGGGTTTCCAAACTTAACTGCATGATCTCTTAGTTCCCTGCAATGCCCATCCTTTAAGCATTACTACTTAAAGGTATGGGAGAATGGTGTAGCATTTGGATAAAGAATGTAGGAATTCAGCTGGTAAAACACTTCAGTAACTGCAAAGACCATTGCACATCCTGAGACTTTATTACTTAGTAGAGTGGGCAGAATGAACACAAATAGGAAGAGCAGGACAGCATTAATGGAGTGTTTCCCAATGCCAATCAACAAATATATTTATAATAAAATCCATAAGCAGCAGTTGACATTCAAAATCAGCATGACAGTTAAGGAATATGTTTATGTTATTCTCTCAGTCTATGTTTATTACATGTATATTTATTTAACAAAATCAAGATGAATTCTTTTGGTGTCTGTATAGAAATAAATTTCCAACCTGATGAAAGCAAACATGATAATGTCACTTACGAAAGAACAGATGCTAAAAGTAAGACAGAGTTTTTTTGTGTGTGTGGGGGGTCTTTTCAGGCCGCAGTCTCTTACTTGAGTATACTGTCTCCATGGTAACCGTAGCCCAGGGAAGCACCTTCCAAAGGTACAAAAACTGCTCACATATACTGTGGTCCTGTAGTATGCCTAATAAATGTAAAAACATTCCAGGAGTTTTCCATTCAGGGAACTGGGAGGAATCACAGACATCTCATCTTATGGGAGACTTTTCATCAAATGTTAGATCTCTCAGTGCTTTAAGTTTGAAACATGTCAGTCGTATTTATTTTCTGTTATTGAAGGATTCAAGTTCAAAGCATGTTACACTCTGTATGAGTTGTCGTATCTCTGTAAATTGCTTTATTTTTTTTTTAGCTTAGACATTGTAGGTGGGCTGATCTTTACTCAACCATTTGAGGCTGCAGTCTGGGCCAAAAGGACACAAAGTACTGATCAAAACAGAGTATTTGGTTATCTAAATAAAGGAACACATTTGTGTGGCATTTGAGATGGACAACATTTACAATTAAACATTTAAAGACATGTTAATGTTAGGAAGAAAGTAATATAGAAAAAGTAAACCAGTGGACCATCAAGGGTCACTTGAACAGGGAATGGGAAGCAGCCAAGGGTCATCAGTTTCTGGGAAGGACTTTAGAAAATAAAAGTTGAACAAAAGTGAAGATGACAGTGGTAACTGAATTAGATCCCCCCACACAAACAAATGGCCCATACTGTCAGTCTGCTGAACTAGAAACATGGCAAGTACTAAAATAAGATTTTAAGTGGTCAGTTCCTCTGATATCTGTGTGAAAATAAAGCTGATAGTTCTGCACATTGTTTAAAATCAGTCTACTTTTGGTTCATAGGTAAGTTCTAGGCTTGTAACACTTGTGGACCATTTTAAGACTAGCCATTTTATTTTTCTGTGCTTGAAATAACCTATCCCATTTGGTTATTGATTGGCCTTACCTATCCCATGGTGGATAATTATATATTAGTCCTAATGAGAATAAACTGGATCATACCATAGGTAATTTGAGGGAACCCATGCTTGGGATAAAGCATTTAGGAGCTCCCTCTGTCCATTACTACTACAAGGAGGAAGGGGTCTATGTTCACACACTGAATGATAAAATTCCTGACTGGCTATTCATTGAAACCAATGCATCAAAGTGCATTTCAGTGAACATGCAGATCGTCAAAGTTGTAACACAAGGAATTTTGTCAGTGGACCATCTTAAGGAACTTTTCCCCTTCCCCCCCCTGTAGTGGGATCTTGGAGTTGGTATATGTTGTTAGTGGGGGCGCAGCTCTCCACCTGTATAGGTTTAAGTACTACAGTTTGACTGATGGTTGAAGTAATGGCCAACTAATGAAATTCCCTTTGTTACAACTTAGATGAAGTGCACATTTGCTGAAATGCACTTCACTGTATTGCGTTCAATGGATATACATAGGTTCATAGGTGTGTACTAGGCTAATGGCCCTGGGGCCTTTACAAGCATAGCCTATAGAAGTGCCCTGGCATTGTGCCGCCTGTCGTTAGTTCCAAGTGCCTCTATCAAGTAAAGCCACTGGAGTGATCCCCGGGGTGAACTTTCTGTTTCCCATCCACTCATCAAGCTTTCTCTTGAAGAGGGCTAGTGAGGTGCTCTGCTTGACACGTATGGGAAGTCTGTTACAGAGCATGGGCAGTCTCAGGGTTATGAACCTGACCCTCCAGCATGTTCTGTTGATTCTGGTAATGAGGTTGAGGTCTCTGGAGCGTGTGGTGTGGAGGGATTGGGATTTCTTTAGATGTAGCATTTCTAACAGAGCTGGGTCAGACATGGCTTTGTAAGTCAAGCAGAGATCGCTTCTTAGTAGATGATATGAGACAGAGAATAGCTGGAGTTTTTTGAGTCTGTCTGTGTAGGACGTGTTTAAGGCTTAGGATCCTCTTTGTTTCGGGGATTTTATCATTCGATGTGTGAACATAGACCCGAGGGGGGGGCATTCCTTGAGTAAATTTTCTGTTTCCCATCCATAGATCTAAGTTGTACTTCTTAAAAATTGACAGGGATGAACTTTGTTTTATGTGGATGGGGAGTCTGTTCCACAGCAGCAGAATCTTCAATGAGTTATACTTGTCCCTCCAAACCTTTCTGTTTATATTGCAGAAGAGGTTTAGATCCCTAGATTGAGTATTTCTGATGACATTTGATCTGCTAATGTGCTGTCGCTCTGTCAGTAATATGTCGGGGGATGTCTTGTATGCCAGACACAGGTCACCCTGTGGCAGTCTGTAGGATACAAAGTATAGTGACAGGGCTATGATTCAGTCCATGTAGAACATGTTGTTTAGGCCTTGTATCCTTTTAGTAAGGTATCTCTGTGGGTGTTCCAGTTGTTGCATGTGTCTTGACAGGTACATATCAAAGGAGGCATTGTATTCAATGACTGGCTGAGTAATGAGGGCTGAGTAAAAGGGTGGTAGTAACATCCCTAGATCTAGACGCAAATCCTTTGTTTATATGCTGTGCAATATAGAAGGGCTTTCTTACAACAATAGATGCATTTTGTCAATTTCTTACAACATTGGGCACATTTTGTCAAACGTTAGTTCACTGTCCACTTAAATTCCCAACATCCCAAACAACTGGGTCAACTCTTAGTGGTATATTCTCATTTATTTTATTTACTGACATTTGATTACCAGGAAAGTCCAGCTGGGTAAGGAGCCATTTTCAGTCTTTAAACATAATACAAAAACATCTATAATTTAATTATAATTTTATCATTTGGCAATTTGCACAGAGGTTAAGGTGCAAGTTTTAGTTCCTGTGGTACAGGGTTTGATTCCCTCAGTTCTCATTTATCTCTCATGTGACCATGAGCAAGTCACAACAAGACATTGCTCACAGGTCATCCTTAAAAAGAGTCCAGTGGGCCTACCTAGTTAACAAATATGTTTATTATTATAGTATTAATCAGTTTAGACATAATATGACAAATTTGGTTAAAATGGATACAACTTATAAAATAATGATTTTATATTTATAGAAATTTTAGGCAGTTTAGAGAAATTAAAGGTAAGTTAGTATAGCATTAACAGGAAATGCAAAATGAAGTGAGAGAAAAAACAAGCTTATGGCATATTAAGGGTGACATTACATTCTTTGGTGACCAGTATCTAGAAGTAACACGCACTCTGTATTTTCGTATACTTACGGCCAGTCACTTTGTTCATCTGTGCTATTAAATCTGTTCATCATCTGTTAATAAGAACAGCAAGTAAGGGGAGAAAAGTAAATTTCAGCACTTTCACGCTGCAATTTATACCAAAGCTGGTGGGGGAGCGGCCGTCTCTCTTGGACTGGCACCATCAGAAGAACTGACTTCTTCTTGGTCCTAGTCAGGCGTCTTTCATGGCACAACAGGTGCACTGAGGCCAGAAATGGCAAACCATTTTCATTGACTTTCACCATCAGACAGTTGAACATTTGGCTTTCCAAACACGATTGGATATTTTGAATTAACATTTTGAGCTCATTGTATCACATTCTATTTTCTTTTACCATTTTCTATGTCATGCCACTTTTGAAAGTGTACTCCCCATCGTCTTTTTTTAAGTTGTATTTTTCTGTTTCTTGTACTACGTTAATTGCACTAAAACCAGTACATTAACTTCTTAAAAATAATGGTTCTCCAGCTTTCACTGTGGTAATTTTAAAGTTTTTATTAATAAAATCTCAATTGCTCTGGGGAGAAGCTATTAGGATGCTCTCTTTTTATCTATAAAAACGATATAAGACTTTATTTCCATTGGGTCTGAATCAGGAAATAAGTATTGTAAATATTTTTTTAAGGCATATTTATTAGTATATCACATAAACAATACTAGCAGATTAATTTATTTTAGTTGTATAATTGCAACAACATAACACTCACCAATAAATACCATAGAGTATCAGTTCCATTGAAGGCTCAAAACTGAGGCTCAAAAGCTATGGTGGCTGTAATACCTAAGACGATAAAGACCAGTCAGATCCCCAGGCCCGTTTCAATTTTAAACTTTGATTATAAAGTGTTTATGCTATAATGGCTAAAATAATGTGAAAATGATGCCAAAATTTATAGCTATGGATCTTTGTGGGTTTTGTGGAGGGGAGGCAAATATTTGACAACATTAATAGATCAGTGATTATCAAGAGTGTATTGATAACAAGTAATTAGAGAGGGAAATGTGGTAAGAGGCCAAGAAGACATTTGGACTGTAGGATAGAGATTGCCTTCCCTATCAGGGATTGATATCTGCGTATGGGCAAAAAGAAAGGGAAAGGGGAATCCTAAGTGAAGACCAGCTCTGATTGAGTGTTTAGTTGAATCTAAAACAGAAGCTCCTGTTAAAAAAAGGAATACAATAATAAGGTTGATTAGAAGAATATGTGAGGGATCGGAGGTGCAAATTAAAGTGGGTGGGGTCCTCTCTGATAATTTCTGCTTGAGTAGAGGAACCAGGACAGGTTGTCTGCTTTCCCTTTGTTTGCATTATATTTAGAACCATTGGCAAATAAAATAAGGGACTCAGAAATTCAAGGATATAATTGGTATGGTAGTCAAGAAAAGCTACCTCTAATTGCACATATTATTTTATACATGACAAAACCAGAAAGGGACATTACAGTACTGTGGAACATTTTAAGACCATTTCAGATCTTCTCGGGATACCAAATTAATGAAGTTAAAACAAAGGCAGTAATGGTAAATTATGTACCCACACACATATTGGTCCAACAATATCCATATTTATGGAGACATGATAAAATGAAGTATTTAGGAGTATGGATTAGAAATGACTCTGGTGTCAGCTAAGAATATGTGGGAAGAGACTAAACAAAAGATAATACAAACATTGAGAAACTGGACATTTTGTTATATGGAAATGGATACTAAGATACAAGCCATTGCAATGTTTTTAGTCCCTTTAGTCTTATACACAAGTCAGGCAGACTTTTACCAACAGGAAGAGAAGTTGTGGATAGCAATTACAAAGAGATGAAGGATTTTATCTGGGAAGGGAAGACAGCAAGGGTCAAGTGGGATAAACTGATTCTACCACTAGAACAAGGTGGACAAGGATTAGCTAATTTGAGGGGGTATTTTAGAGCAACACAGTTAAGGCTGTTATACATAGCACAAGCAGAAAACTACAATTCAAAGTGGAATGGAATGATGCTGACACAGGTAGGAAGCTCAAGAAGTAAGGGGAGATTGGTATTTTGGATGCAGACTGTTAAGAACAACCAAAATCATACAGAGTGTTATATTCATAAAACAGCAGGCAGTATTCTAAGAACCAAACCAGCACAAAAATGGAGAAAAAAGATTTTGCCGATGGGGGTGACTGCGGTCAGGGATACAAATAACAGGCAAGAGGGGGCTGGAATTTATTGCAGAAAACTGGAAAAGGAACCAAGGTACTGGGAGCAAAGAACTAGAAAGGGAAAGGTAATAGAATGGGAAGAGGCCAAGAATTTATTTGGACTGCCTATTAGGATTGATATCAGTGTATAGGCAAAGTGAAATAAATAGGGGGATCCTAAATGAAAGACCATCACTGGTATAATTTTTAATAGAATCAAGAACAGAAGCTGCCATTAAACAAGGAATAATTAGTAAAGCATATACACATTGCATGATAATTATAAGAATCAATCAGAGGAGCTTAGAAAGGATTTGGGGGGATATATTTATATCTCCCAAATATGCAACAAAGTCTAGACGATTTAGGATCTTTGCCTGGAAGTGTTTACATGGGTATTTTTATACTGCAAGTAGACTCCAAAGAATTTTTCCTCACGTGAATAGCAAATGTTGGAGGTGTGACGAGCAGGAAGAGGTAGCTGGGAACATATTGTTAAGGGAGTGTAATGAGCTGGCAGACTTTAGGGATTCCCTGCAGGCCACTCTGTCAGAGATGCTAGGTGAGCAGATTGGACTGATGGGGGATATGATGTTTTTGAGTTATGCTACAGAATCAGAATTCCCTAGATATAGTAAAAGCCTTGCTGAGTCTAATTATGGTGTCCAAAAAAGCACTTACTATAAAATGGAAATCAAAGTCTTGACCAACTTCAGTAGAAGTAGTGGATATAGTAACAGAGGTAAAACAACTGGAATTGTGATCTTTAGAAAAGCCAAGGAGCATACTACATAGGAATTAATGGGAATTGTGGGAACAATATATGCAGAGCTAGAACAAGGTTTAAGTAGCAGGATTTGATTGAGCCATATAATGCTTAACTGACAATTACTGGATGGTTTATAAGTGATGTATAATGTTTGCAACTACAGTTGTTTTGGTGGTGTATGTGATGAAACTGTTTGCAACTAAAATTATATCATTTTGTGTGTTTTTTCATTTATATACATGTAAGAGTCCCTTTGTCATATGTGAAAATTTAATAAAGATGTTTGGAGAAAAATAAGAATAATTATTAAGGCATAACAAATTTTGCCCAATAACAATAGGATTCAATCAGAGGAGGTCAGAAAATATTTGAAAGAGAGATTAGGTAAGCAATTCACTAAGAAACAATGCATGAACATATATATGTCTACCAGACATGCAAGAAAGTGCAGACGATTTAAGATTTTTGCTTAGAGGTGTTTGCATAGGTGCTTTTATACCCCAAGCACACTCCAAAGAATTTTTCCTTGGGTAGATGCAAATGTTGTAGGTGTAAGGAGGAAGGAAAAAGCACCTGGGAGCATATGTTTTTGCAGTGTAATCAGTTGTCAGACTTTTAAAAATTTCCTACAGAGTACTCTGTCAGGAGTATTAGGCAAGCAAATGAATCTACTAAGGAAATTATTTTTTTTGCGCTAGGATACAAGATCATGTCAACTCACAGCAAGAGCTTCCTTGGTTCAATTCTCAGTTGGGGTGCCTTTTGTGCAGAGGTTGCATGCCCTTCTTTTGTTCCCATGTGTTTCCACCAGGTGCTCAGTTTTCCTCCATATCCAAAGACATGCAGTAGATGGATTGGACACTAAATTGGCCATACATTTGAGTGTGGTTTGGAAGAACTGCAGCGACAGGGCTAGCTACCTGACTGTAGATGATTGTCACTGTTGAAGTGACACCCTGACCCCATGTGCAAAAATGGGAAGAAGGGGTTGTGGATGGATGGATGGATACAGGATCTGAATCGACCAGAAATACTACAGCCTTGTTAAGTTTAATTCTGGTGGCTACCAAAAAAAGCTATTACTAGAAAATGCAAATCAAAGTCTAAACCAACTGTATTTTCAAGTAGTGAAAATTGTAATAGAGATTAAAAACGAAAAGTGGGATATTTAGAAAAGGGTAGAAGTACATTACATTAAAAATGGAAATTGTGGGAACAATACATGTAGAAAAAGTGTTTTTCAGGAGGAATGAGGTTTTAAGGGAAGACAGGAATCGAACAGTTTATGTAATGTTGGATTGATTATATGGTATAGAAGATTATATGTGGTGTATATGTTTGTAAGTGTGAACTTGTTTGGTTTGATTACTTTAAGTTTGAGTCAATGAAGGTGTTTAAAAAATGAGGTATTTTATCAGTGGTTAAGAAAAGAATACTTTGCAGCACTTTGAAGTTAATTTTTATATTTCCATTGACAAGAAATTCCATTAAGAAGGGGTTGTTGTCTGAAAGTAATATATATATATATATATATATATATATATATATATATATATATATATATATATATATATATAATTTTTTTTTTTTTAACATATTCATTAATGTCTACAGGTGGTTATTAAAGGCCAGTCTTGCTCATTCTGTCTGTTTTCTTGTTTTCTCCCCACTTAATATATATCGCGATGAATACCTTCTTCATTACATGGATGTCTACAGGCACCTCACTATAGCCTGACATCTTTCAAAAAGTTGACCAACTTTTGTCTCCCTTATTTAGGCATATTTTTGGTCAGGAAGTTCCCAGTGAGTAGCTGATTGCATTTCATCCTGTTTGTAAGAAGAGTGGAAAAGCCCTAATGATAGCTCTGAATATGTATTCCATTAAGATTGTGGGTATTTTTTCCAAAGGACTACAGGCTGGATATAATTTCGAGGTCTGGGTTTTCCTTTGGAGCTGTACATCTCCCTAACTTTCTTCTCAGTGCTTTTTCTTTTTCTCTTCATTGGCTACTCACCTTTTTGCTGAGCTCAGAACTGGAGAGAGGTGATACACAGTTGCTTTATAGGATAATGGAAGAAGGGCTGGCAACCAGAGATAGAATTATTTGTCATGTGGCTCTAACATCGTCAGTATACGTTCGATGGGTTACCAAAGAGGAACCATTTAACAGACCAACTTTTTATATGTATCCATAATTTTTATTTATTCAGGTAGGTGAGCTACCCCAATGACCCTTTTCAGCCAAGAAGCAAGCCATTCATTGGTTATGTGAAAGTAATGGATTTATAAGCATGGCATAAGTAGCTATAAGAATAAAACTATTTGCAATGTTAACAAAGTCATCAAATGAAATTGTAGTCTATCGCTGTGGAAATGTTGTTATATGTATTAATTACAAGGAGAGTTACTAAATTTGTAGATAACAGTTTTGGTATGTGGAAGAGAGCTTAAGTATTTGAAGATTTTAAGGTGTGATTTGGTTAGTAAAACAGAGACAGTGAAAGGATTATAAGATGATAAAGCAGTGATGTATTTAAATATAGGATAAATTGTGATGAATTCATTTCTTGTGATTATGTATGTGGGTGGGGGATTAAAGCTCCAAACAATAGAGGCAAGGTGGCAGAGTGCTGTTTTTGTTGCACATGGAGCTTAATATTTATGTAAATAGTACAGTAGAGTTTTTTAGCTTTTGTGGCAGAAATTAAGGAAAACTTAAGTGTAGAGACAGAGTTGAGCAATCTGCATTAGGATAAGTTTTGATGAGGGAGGAGCAAGGAGGTGTCAGATGTTGGGTAAGGCTTTTCAATGATAGTATAATAAGAATTGTATTGGGTGATTATTGATAAGTTATAAACATAAATTAGAATAATTTTCATCTCAGCAAACTCAAGAAAAAACTGTTAATAAAGAGGGAGGAAGGAAAGTAAGGTACCAAAAGTGATGATCTGTGGGACAGATCATTTGGAGAGCTGATGTGGAAGAAAGAACTTTCTTGAAAAAAACATCACGAAATATATGGTTGTTAATTATTTTTTTTTTTTGAACCAGAAAAGGGTGTTATTTGAAGATCCTATTATAGACCATTGGCCTTAAGAAGTAATGAAAAATAACTCACCCTGTTGCCTTTTACTAGCCAACAAAGACTATTCCATTGGTTAGATCAGAATCCTTGAAAGTGGACAGTAAAGGAACTGTTGCCAGGTCTAAAACCATGTTGATGAGGATTGAAAAAGTAATTTGGGAGAAAGAAAATGGTAGGTTGGTTTTAAAGCCCTGAGTATGAATTCAGATAGTGGGTTGGGCACTTGTTGGAGCTAGCAGGGGAGAATTTGAGTGAGCAGCCACTACCTGCTTGCCCATCCTGAGGGAAGGAGGTGGTTTTGGCATGCCACTTGGTTGACATCTAGCAGTAGCATTAGGTGTTTACCCCATGAATCTCTGATCTACTGCACCCACACTGCCATGTGCAATTGCAATGTAAGCTAAGTGGAAACCTTGAAGGGCAACTGTAGTGAAGCTTGGAGTAGCTACTGAATGTGTGTGTGGTGGTACTCCACTGGGAAAGATGTAGGCCAACACTCAGGACCATCGAGGCTGGCCTGATCCTTATCACCCAACTCTCACCACAAGTGGTTGAACTCATTGGTGATTCCCAGGGAGGAACAAATAGACCATATGTCTCTCACCTGTCCAGGGAATCCTTGACTGTAAAGATAGTGGAACAAATGGGCCAGTTGTAGGCAGGTAGATGAACCAAAATAGTTAATTATATAATTGTCAAGTACTTTTACTACAGAGGTGGTTAGCAGCTTATCTATGTGATCTGTCTTGGAAAAAAGATTGGTAATCTTTGGCAAAGGAGTGGGAATAATGGTATTACATTCGTTTGAGGTGTACCCACTAGCTAAAAGAGGTGACAATGAACCTAGGTGGAGAAGAAATATAGTATGATATTTTTTAAGAGATTGTGTATGCATCTGTGTATTAGTGATTGAGTGTTTAGAGGGATTGGATAGAATTTATGAATAGGTTTCATTTGAAAGATGTAAAACAAAGAAAAGGTTAGAAGAATGGAGGAGATGTAGGTGCATAAAATATGATAAGGGAGTTGGCACATTCATCCCAGGAAAGTGGGAAGTTTTAAGTCTGAAATATTTATTTATTTATTTTTGTATTTCTGAGCATTTGTTTAATGTTTTTGTAGTAAACTGTGGGATTCCACTTTTTAGTTTTCAAATTTACAGTATGCTGGTATAGCTGCTTTGATTGCTCTCTTATCTGTATGTTTGGAATTGAATTAAGTCATAATGATTAATAACTTTCTGTCTGCTGTGATTTATTGCTAATTTCCAGGAATTCTTAGGTGAGCAAACAGCATTAGGTACCATGTAACTTGTATTTTTCATGGGTATTAGTGGTGTCAAGGACTAGTGCTTAATCTCCATGTGACTTGCTCAGTACCCTTCAAGGAAAATGGGCTCCTTACTGTAGGTGATTTTTTTTTTTTTTTGGTATTTCCATCTGTCCAGACTTTAAATATATCACAGTTACTAGGCTGGGCTATCAGCCACAACTCTGAGCTGAAATACCAGAAGACTAGAGGCTTCTGAGCTTCCAAAGTAATCTAAATTGCTTTTTTTTTGCTTATTTATACTATTTACTGTATATCTTTATTGCCTGCCACCTGCTTTAATACGCTTTTTATTTAGTGTGTACTAAATTACACTGTTCTACTGCAATTGTCTGCTTTACTGTGCCTGTAACATCAAATTTTATTGCTGTTTTCACTGTTTACAAAGCTTTTTTGCTGTTTTCACTGTTTAAGTATTTACTGGTATTTTTTCACTGTTTTAAAGCTATTTGTTCTGGTTTTCCCGCCAAGCAGTGATTAAATTACTGATCTGTTAACTGTTTAAAACATTCTTTAGAGCCTCCTGGCTGATTTTCTGCTGTTTTAAACATTTGCTGAATGCCTTACTGCTATTTTTCTACTATGTTACACATACTCTAGTCTTTCCTGCTGAAATTAGAGTAGCTAGTAGCTGTAACATAGTCCCAGCTACAGGCTTGCTACTTCTGGAACTGTTTATAGTGGTTTGTTCTGACCACATTATCCAGGTTATCTTTGATTGGAAGGGGTCTGTCTGCACTTTTGTGAGAGAGAATTGTGCTGATTGGGACCCTGTCTGGTAAAGGGAGGCCTGTCTAGAGCTTGGAATATGCATCCTCATTGGTCCTTTTGAATCTCAGTTTTTTTCAAGTTTTATCTTCTGGTATTTAGGCCCTGCATTTGAGCAGGTTTCTGCTTGTTTGCGTGGCATGCAGCACAATGCACTACAGTGCAATTGTGTGCCAAAGTAAGATAATTAATTCAACAAATTTTCCCTAAACCCTGGCAGAAATATCCATTCACTAAACTTCTCATGATCTTTTCTGAAAAGCCACCCCTAGTGACAACAGTCTTCAACCTAGCATTATGGACATTTGGACTACCCCTGTTCCTCCTGCCAACCTTGTTGATGAGTCACTTCAGGCAGTATAGCAATTGCCTCATGTACATAGACAACCCTGTACTAATAACACACTCTAGTACAGAGTGAGTGAGATGTATTTACACCAAGAATCTAGAATCCATGCTCTCTCTCTCTCTCTCTCACTCAAAACAGTAACACGGAGAAGGTTGTTAACTCTCCCACCACTACATATTCACATATAGTACTGCTACTCATACACACAGTATACATCAAACATGCAAGTCCACGTAAGCAGAGGTTCTCTCAAAAAACTTACAGAAACACCAGAAACCTCCAAAACACAAGACTGCTAAAGCTGACACAGCCTCCACAGCACCCATAACACATAGCAACACCAGTGTCTCACCCACCAAGCCTGTAAGGCATGACACTCAAAAAACAAGTTTTTTTGTCATTGGAGACTCAGTAGTGAGACACATGGATGTCCATTTCACCAGGATGAACAAAGAGAAAGTCATAGTCATCTGTCTGTCCAGTGCCAGGATTCGTCAAATCACACATGCACTCAGGTCTCTCAGCAACAAGTACCATTATGACTCTGTCATAGTTCATTTTGGTGTGAATGACCTGAGAAGTACCTCACTGGACTATATGAAGAGAGAGATGGTTGTGTTCTTTGTGTATGTATCTCGGGCATGTATACCCCTAGCCTTGAGCAGCATACTACCCTCACCTAGAATTAGAATCAAAACAGGAAACCTCACCAAAGGTAAACTTTCCACGAAAAACACAAGTCCAAAAAAGCAGCCGTATCCAACAAATATGGAGAATGATTTATTCAATATAGAACGAAACAAAAGCTAGAAACATTCAGATAAAACCCAATAAAATCCAATAAAAACCAGTAGTGGTAAGCGCTTTCGGGTTACTACCCTTCTTTAGACAATTCTTTCCAAATATAGAGACATATTTAAATATCTTAACTACCAATCACTATTCAGTATTGAGTCCGCCTTTTCTTTAAGGCGGGCTTTATTGGAATGACCTCATTGAGGCCAGGATATCTATGCTGTCAATTCTATGATCCATCTACTTTCCTCACACTCAGTCTTATTCACTGTGTCACCCCCTCTATTCCCTTTAAATGTATGCCTAATAACCATAAATTTAAAATAATGACCTGGACAAGCTGAAATGTGCCTGTAAAGAGCATTAAGCTCATTCCTCAGCCTTATGGCTGACAAATGATTCAGAATTCTCATCTTTAGCATACAATTAGGTTTCCCTGTATAGTAGAAGGTACAAAGCTGGCATGTCGCTAAATATATCACATTCATCGATCTACAGTTAGCTTGCGCTTCAAAATGATAACTTTTGCCAGTGTAGGGATGAATAAACTCAGTATTCAAATTAATGTGATTGCATGCCTTGCAAAGACCACAAGGTCTTGTACCCTTCCTTGTGGCTATTAGGTTTGCCAGCTTTCTTTGTGGCTAAAACTAGACTAAGGTCACGCCCCACATCTGGTTTAATCACTTGGCTCTTCTATATATCCAAATCAGTTCCCAAAGCCCTGTCTAAGGTAATGTCCCAGAACGGCAAATTGATACTGCTGGTGTCAAGAAACCCATCCCTATGTGATAAGAAATTTGTTTTAAACAAGTGTTCTGCCATATGTTCATATGATTTTTTTGTTTCATGAGTGCATACTGTTTATCTATCACTTGTAAAAAAAATACAACATGAGCACTGGCTGTAGCAAACTTTCCTTTAGTTTCTTGCTTTCTGTCCAACTCCTACTAAAGCAGTAACACATTTAGCAACTGTAGAGCTGTATACATAATCATGATGCACACACTGGGGCTAAAGGCTGGCTGACATTCAGTAAAAGTGTGTTGTTTTCATCAACAGAATTATTTGCTGTACTTCATACAATGTAGTAACTGTATCTTGCATATATATACCACACACACACACACACACACACACACACACACACACACACACACATACATCTTATGCATTTTTTTCTAATAAACAAGTTATAGAAGATAGGAGATTTACTTAATCAAAACAGTGTAAGAAACTTCTGTGTGTGGAAGATTTTCAGTCCATATATTTCTAGTTAATCAGATCAGACAATAGTAGTAGAAGTAGCGAACGTAAACTCATCAAGTCAAAACAAAACAAAAAGTAATAATAGAAAATATATAATTGTACAGCATTACTAAGTATTCGAAAGTAATCCAAGTAAGGCAGGCAGTCTGTTTCCAGTCGAAAATCCTTTATTAAGTACACAGACAAGCGATCCAAGTAAAACAAAAATAGAGTAATAATTTCCTCACAAGCTTTCTAAATATATATATACTTTTTATCAGGCATGGGAGTGGTTTATTGTGCTGTAAAACAAAGTGTTATTGGTACACATGTTAAATTCACATCCCTTCCCCCATCAGTGTGACATTCGAGCTGGTCCTGCCCTATTTAGTAGCTGCATAATAATATATAACATTTATGTACTTTAAATAAAATTATATAATGATGTGGTACCTCTTATTTAACCAAGTTATTAAGTAGATTATTAAGTCTGTGATTTTATCCAAGACAATATACTACATGGCTGGAAATATATCAACCTTAGTTCATTTGGCAATCAAAAAATATATTAAATATATACATATACATTTTGCATGCAAAAATCAATTTCTATTTTCATAATCTATTGTTAACAAAGATCGCTTTCGTCCTTCTAGACTTCTTCAGGTCTGTGTACAAGCGCCCTAAAAACCTATATAATTGTATAATTAGTTAGTATTGTTATTCCACATCATTTTGAATAAAGTGAAGAAAAGAACCAGAAAAAAATAAAAATAAGAAAAAATGTATGCATGATGATGGAAACAAAGATGGTGCCCATCTAGGTATAAAAGAAAGCTGCATTTAAACATGTGGATGATGGAGGGGCAACACATCATTCAATCATCCTGCTGCAGCTGTAAAAGTGGGAGGGCGCTCGCTCATGGTGGCACAAAACCCAGACTTCACATGTCCGGTTTTGAATGATATTTCTAACCGGACAATTTGTCAGAAAGCCGTACAATCCTGTCAAAAAACGGACAGCTGGCAACCCTAGTGGCTATATGTCTATGAGATTCCCTTCCTTCATGGCTTAGCAACTCTTTCAGGTTCTTATTTCTCCTAAACCTAAATGAAGGTGTTGCACCCACTGTTGCATTCATCTTATCATCTGAGACTAATATTTTTTAATTGTTTCTTATTATATCACAGACCCCATGTATATTGCTACTATAGGTAAACATAAGTCTTAAATCTTTATTTTGTTGCCTCCAGTTTTTTGTTGAGTCATCATCCCTATTAGACTTCAGCCAGGGGCTCATTTTGTCTTGTCTGAATTTCCTTTTGTCTTGCAAAGGTTTGCCTTACCTTCTGTCTATCATAACCTCTTTCTACAAAATTGTCTTGTAATTGTGCTATTTTTATTTCAGAGTCATCATCCTCAGTACATAATCTAAATATCCTACTTAGCTGTCCTTTCACAATATTATTAAAGGTGTATTGGGGGTGCATGCTGTCCCTTGCCAGCAAACTATTTTTCCAACAATCTTTTCTAAAAAGTGTTGTTTTAAAACCTTTTTCATCCTTTATCAATCTGATATCAAGAAAATCAATCTCAGTCTTAGAAAATTTCACCTAGAATGATGGCACAGTATAAATAAAAAATGATTGATTTCAATAATTGGCTCAGTTTTTGATGTTATTCAAAGGAGATCCATTTCCTATCAGCCTGGGAAGCCATGGTCGACATACCTCGCTACGTTGGCAGAGATAGTTTGCACCTGCCACCTCTAGGCTTTCAGCTGCTGGCAAAGACTCTTGCCTCCCCCATACTGCCTTTTTTAGGCTCGATCTCAAACAACATTACCGACATGAAATTAATCAGTCAAAACAAAATAAGGGTCATGCTGCTAAATGCTAGGAGCTCAAATCAAAAGCTGCACTCCCTGGAACCACATCTATCACTAGAAGATGTAGATCATTGTGCAGTCACAGAAACCTGGTTCAAGGCCTCAGAGACTAAGGGAGTACCCCAGACCTGCAAGGCTACAATGCCTTCTATACATTTAGACCATAAAATGAACATGTGAAAACAAAAGGAGGTAGTGTTTCAATCTATATTAGAGATAAATTCACTTCCCGTCTAGTCAGACTGGACAACTCCATTTAGTTACTCCAGGTCCTGTTTACAGTGGGTAAGACCCGCATTCAAGTCATAGCCAGTTATAGATCCCCCTCCATAGGTCACAATGCCCATGAATCCTACTTGACCAAACTAGAGATAATCCATATTTTACCGAACACACTGGTTATGGGGGATTTCAGTTATCCCACCATCAATTGGGAAACTTAAGCTAGCCCTAACTCGCTAGCGCAAAAGTTTCCTGACTTTGTTAATTCAAATGCCCAGGAACAAATTGTTTGTTCCTGTTGTTGGGGTATGGAAATTCTAGATTAGGTCCTCACCAACATGTCAAACAGGTGCACTGCTGCAATTGTCTGACCCTCATTAGTTAAAACTGACCATAGATCAGTCACCTTCGAGCTGACACTAACACCAGAACTCACAAAGGGTGAAATCAAACTAAAAAAACTTCACCAAGGCAAACTAGGTGAAGGTATAAGTGTATTTCAAGCCTCATCCCAAGCTGGAAGTGGTAACTTCGCCAAAGCTTACACTAAAACCCTGTACACTCACTTGCATAAGTGTATAAACTCAGCTGTACCCAAAAGAATCAAAGCCAGAGTCCCAGGTACAAACAAGCTGCAGTAGTGGACATCCAGCATCAACAAACTTTACAATAAATGCAAAAAAGTTGCTTCCCAAGAAAACAAAGGCAAGGCACCAACAATGGAAAAGCTCCCTCCTTACCCTCAACAGGTAAATAAGACAACTTGTCAAATCCCCCAAGGGCTCCTTTTGAGAGAAACTTAGCAAGTATTGCCAAGGATAACCATAAGGCCTTTTACAGCTATGTATGTTACCCAAAGGGTAGGACCCATGCATGTGTAGAGCTAGTGGTTAACGGTATCATACACTGACCCCACAGAGATAGCAAACCTGCTAGTGGATAGGTTTGTTGAAAATTTCACTCTCTTATCCCCTCCTAACTTGCAACAAACCTTCTCCCAAACACCCCCCACCCCACCCTACATATCTGAAGAACAGGTCTTCAAAGCCCTGTCAAAGGCAAAAAACAGCTTGTATGGTGCCAGAAACCATCCCAGGCTGTCTTCTAAACAGGCTAAAACATGAACTAGTATCACCACTAACTACCTTTTTCAATCATAGCTTAACCACAGGCTTTGTTCTTGAGGAATGGAGAACAGCTACAATTATATCCTTCTACAAAAGTGGCTTAGCAGCAGGCCCAGGGAATTACAGACCTATAAGCCTGACCGGCATCAGTAGGGCCATGGAAAGCATCATTATGTACCTCATAAATAAAGACATAGATGACCTCCAAACTCTGGATCCTACCCAATTCAGCTTCATGAAGAACAGATCCAGCCTGTTAAATCTGGTGGATTTCTTTGAAAGTTTGACCAAGGCCAGATGAGGATAAATCTGTGCACAAAGCATACCTCAACTTGGCGAAGGCTTTTGACACAATCCCACATTCAGTTATTACTGATAAACTTAGCAGACTGAATGTAAAACCCTTTGTTGTAAGATGAGTTACCAACTGGCTCACAAACTGGACATACACTATCAAAGTGAGTGACTCCACATCAATCAGCAGACCTGTTACCAGCAGGGTGCCACGGGTCAGTGCTGGGCCCCTACTGTTTGGTATATACTTCTCAGGGTTGTGGCTGACCAAGTTTGCAGACAACTACAAACTAGGTGCAATCATTGAATCCACAAATAAAGTCGGTATACTCCAGGAGGGTCTCACACATACTAATGACTGATGTATTAGTCACAGTCTCAAACTAAATGCAAAGAAATGCATCATCATTCCCTTTGGCACAAACAGTGTCCTTTCATACTATCCAATCAACAACAGTACCCATGAAGTGGTAAGGCACGTGGGATCACAAGCTCACTGCGACCTTAACTTCGACCACTATGTGCCTACCATAGTAAGGAAAGGTTTCCATGTAGCACACTTGATTAGTAAAGTCATTGCCTTGAGAGCAAAAGAAGTTATAACCTCCTGTACTCGGCACTTATTCAGCCCATAATTGAGTACAGTGCCCCATTTGGCATATACTGTACTGTACTAAGCACCTGGAGCAATTAGAGAGACCTCAGAGGTTTCTAAGGAGCTCCAGCATGTGCCTTACACAGACCAACTAAAGTCCCTGTCACTGTACTCTGTATTGTATAGACTTCTTAGGGGAGACTGGTGCCTGGCCTATAGAGCAATCCAAGTCCTAAACCTAATGAACTTGCTGCATATCCATAAATCAAACAGGACTAGGGCTACCCATTCCAGGGACCTAAGTATGGCCTGCGACTTAAAGAGGAAATGCAGGAGGAATAGATTTCTCTCCCAGCGAATGCCGCGTCTTTGGAACAGGCTACCAGTTCATGTGAAATAAAGCACCTCTGTGACACTGCTCAAGAGGAAACTGGATGAGTGGATGGGGCACCGTAAATTCTTACTGGGGATAGTGCCCACAACCCTTCTGGACATGGGCAGTCATCACTAAATACAGTCTTGGGTATTCATAGGTTCATAGGTGTTTTCTAGGGTCTATATTAAATCCTTGAAGAGGCGTTCCATTGAACGCCTTTTCATTGACCCTTAAAATGCGAACTGTCATAACAGCGAATGGCCACATCAGTGATTTTTTTTCTCTTGGAAAGAAATCGCTTGCCAATCCTTGTTTGTTGTTTTTCCCACTGTAGTGCGATCTCATAGTTGGTATATTTAGTTGTGGGGTGGGGGGCGAAGCCCCCCACTTTGTAATGTTTGTAGTGATGTGTTTTTCTTTTTAGGGCAAGTGATTTCTTTCCCAGGGAAAGAAATCGCTGATGTGGCCATTCACTGTTATGACAGTTCGTGTTTTAAGGGTAGATGAAAAGGCGTTTGATGGAACGCTTCTTCGCGGGTATAATATAGACCCATTTTCTAGGCTAAGTACCACAAGGCCTTTTTAAGCCTAGCCATGCATCCAAAATCTATGACAAGTTCTTGATAAATGTAAGCAGCGGCTTGGGAAATTAAACATTTACATTGACTAGCATTTCTGTGGTATTACATTGGGATGAAACGGCTAGGCTTAAAATGAACTGTGGGTCGATAGCCTAATAATCTCCTGTGCTCCTATATATACCTTACTAGCATTAATGGAAAACTGTTTTGACACAAATGTGAAGTTCTGAGCTTAGTACAGTTTTTAATATGTACTTGTTAAGAGATTTAGCTGAAGTGAAATTTGTTACTTACTAGTAGTATGTCTTAGTGCAATGTGATAATAGTTAATAAGTAAAACAAATTCTTCAGGTTAACTCTTTTTGAATATGTGCCAGGGTGTTTGAACGTCTGTATAAGAACAGAAACTGCTGTTGTATTCCAGTATCACTTCTACAAAATTCATCTAAAAATAACAAATTCCTTGAAATTATTGTTGTAACCAGTAAGCCCAACCACCTTTTAGCTTTGCTTTTCATATTTGTGTTTATTTTGAGACTTTGTCTGCACTCCAAAATCATTTTTTAAAGGAAATATCTTTATTAAATTATCATATGTTTAGATAAATGAAAACAAACAAAACAAACCCCTATTGACATAATTTTAGTTGCAAACATTATACATCACTTATAATCTATCCAGTTATTGTCAGTCAAACATTACATAGCTCATGCAAATCTTGCCTTCTTTTAAACCTTGTTTGTCCTCTGCATGTATTGTTCCCACAGCTCCCATTTTTTCCTATGTAATTTGCTCTTACCCTTTTCTGAAGAACCCATTTCCAGTGGTTTTATCTCTGTTACTGTTTTCAGTACTTCTAGTACAGTTGATTTAGACTTTGGTTTCCATTTTCTAGTAATTGCATTTTTGGCAGCCACCATAATTAGACTCGGCAAGGCCTTGCTGTCTAGACAATTATGATTCTGTATCATAGCTAAAAAAAAAAAATCTTTACTTAAACCAATTTGCTCACCCAGTGTCTGACACAGTAGACAGCTGTGAATCTTTAAAGTCTTTTAGCTCATTACACTCCTAGGAAATATGTTCCCAATTACCTCTTTCGTCCCATCACACCTCCAACATTTGCTGGCTACCTGAGGAAAACTTCTTTGGAGTCTACTTGCAGTATAAAAGCACCTATGAATGCACTTCCAAGCAAAGATCCTAAATTTTCTAGACTTTGTTGCATTTTTGGGCGACATATGTATACATATATCCCCCAGTGTTTCTATGTGAATTGCTTATCCAGTCTCTCTTCCCTGTCCTTTCTAACCTCCTCTGATTGATTCTTATAATTATCTTGCAGTATTTTATATGCTCTACTAATTGTTCTTTTTTAATAGCACCCTTCTGTTCTAGATTCTACTGAAAACTCTACCAGTGCTGGAAACTTTCAAGATAGCTGCACATTGAGTAACAGCTTAATTCTAGCTCTCCCAGTGTGAAAGCAGAAACTCAGCAGAGAAGGCCAGCAGAGTTGTGCTTATCGGTAAATTTCAGTAACTAGCTAGTACTACCTGGATGCCAGGAAAAAAGAAATACAGGGGACCTGGAAAAATATTGGTTGCAAAAAGTGAGAAAGAAACAATGACTGAGGAAAGTTATGCAGTTGTTCAGCAAAAAGTAATGCAACCTCCAGACATGAATTCCAGTAACCTACAGGAAGATACAAGACAATTGCACACAGACATGGGTAAAATAAACAAAGTACTGATGGGGTATATCAACACAAACAACAAACAGCTGGAAAAAATGGAAGAAGCTTTAAACAAATATTCAAATGAGGTGACAAAGCTGCAAAAATCAGAGGTCAAAATGAAAAATAGACTGGATGAATATGAGACTGCTCAGGAAGAGATGTTTCAAAAAATAGAGTACAGAACACATAGGGAAAACCTAAGACTTTCGACTATACCAAAGAAGCAGCAAGAAAAAGACTGCATTAATTCTATGAAAGCACAAATAAGCAACTGGACTGATATTCCACAGCAGGAGCTGTTAGTTGAAAGGGCACATTGTGCGTATGCTCCAAATCTGGCTATGAGAAAGCAATCAAAACGTATAATAGTAAAGATGCAATCCTGCCAGTAGAAGGAGTTGATTTTGACAACTATGGTAGAAGGGCAAAGTACTAAAAGTGTGAGTCAGCAGAGTGTTTGTAGAGAATGATTACTTACTCCTTGTACACCAGGCAGAAGAGAAGCAAATTTATTCCACTATTCATGTTCCCAGCTGTCTTCAAAGTATTCTTCCCTGCAGAGACAAAATATTTCTTTGCTGAAGTACATGCTTAGGAAGAAATGCAAAAGTTTTTCCAACAAAAAGTGAGCTGCAAAACAGAAAGAGATTCTGGTTCTTGTTCTTCTTGTAATAAAGACCACAGAGAGATTGTTCTTGTGAAACTTTTCCAGTGTTTTAACGGAAGATGTTGGAGTGAAGGAAGGAAGCCCGAAAGCTGACTAGAAAAAAATTAGAGTACATTGGATGGGAAGCATTGACAAGATTTGGGAGATGGAGATAAACAGTAATACTATCAGTAACTTAATGTGGGATTACAATGCAATAATTATGTGTATGAAATATGACAGAACAAGAAAATCTGGAAATATTGGATTATTTCAGAATTTTTTGGAATTGTGGGGGGCTCAAAAGCATATGTCCTACTTCATGTCATTACTGTTCAGAAAATGCTTTGGGGAGAGGGAGAGGAAGAGGAAGGAGAAAGTTAACTGTAAGCAAATATTTTTTTTCTTATTAGCACTGTTTTTGTGGTGCAGGGTTTTCTTTGCATGCTATAAAGTAAAGTTTTCTCAGTTATTTTTAAGTGTAATGGAGATTGTAAACAGACACTGTTGTTTTTTTTCCCCTTTTCTTTCTCCTTTCTCTCTGTCTTCTTGTTCAGTTTTAAGAAATGTAGGCAATGCAATGAAAAAAGCCTGGTTAAAAGAGCATAACATAAGAAAAATATGCTTTTTCCCATTCTTGCATGGGGAAATGACTATATTAAGGACCTTAGATTGATTTAGTGCCAAGTTTTAAGAGTAAGCAAGTCAATGAAAGAATGTTGAATATTACGAGGCTTTTTTCTAGCAAGACATGTATGCTCAATAGCAGTACTGCAACTGGTTTTCATGTTTCCATGGAAACAATCTGATAAAGAAAAACTGGCTACAGGCTGGAGGAGAGTGATTGGCGGAAGGAAAAGAAACTGAGAAGAGAAATTGGCTAGGGCATAATGTTCTCTGAAAGCATTCAGAGGTTTTCCCGACTAGGAGAGCTATAAATAAATGACAAAACCAATTAGCACTAAGTAGAAGCACTGCCTTCACCATGCATCTTAGCATGTTTAACCTTTCTTTTAGGTTAACTCAAGTCAGTGAGTGTGACTGTAAGTTTGGGACTTTTGTTCCTGTTAGGAGGGTAAAAGTTCAGTGTTTGAAGATGTACGTAATATTATGTGTTAGTACTAAGTTAATAGGTTTTAGGGGGGTATCGGGGTGTTGGAGGGCTTTCAGTAAAACATTGCAATATGTGACAGGCTCAATTGGATATGACAATAAACAACTGTATAAAACTTTAACTGGTCAAACAATGTATGAATGTAACACAAAAGCTGGAACTAGACATTTAACAAAAAGATGTTATACATGAAAGGTGGGAATAATAACTTTTAATGCAATTATGCTTTCCCTAGTGTCTTCACATGTCAAGGTCTCACAGATAAATACAAAAAAGAGTAGTGAGATATATTAAAAAATGTAGAGTGCAAATAGCAGTTCCTCTCTTTCAACAGATAGTTGGGAAATTGCCAGCGTCTCATTGTTTATTTCACTACCATGTGTTTTTATTTTAGTTATTATTGGTGCATGATAAGAAATAGTTATTGGGTACGTATCAAGACCTTCAATTAAATTCACATGTTCCTGTGAAATGCAAATTTTGTCTGGCCTAGCCCAGTTTTTATATCTTGGGGAATAATATGTAAATTCACTCAGAACTCCTATTACTGAATTCACATTTTCCACAACAAATTTTCATAAAATTATTAAAAAATCTACTTTCCTTTGTTACACGTTTCCCTTCTGGGCCCTGCAGACACATCTTCACTGTTACAAATCACATTCTAGTCCCCAGATATAAGTAATATTCCTTGCTGAAAACAGATTATTTCTCCCAGAATTTTTCTTATATGTTCTATTGCAGCAGTTTTCAGTGGAGTATAAATACATGCCAGTGTAATCCTCCTCCCTTGCCCGTAGCCCCTTAGCACTGCAAATCTGCCATTATCTTTTTTATTCTCTTCTATCTCTATTGGAGCTCCTCTTGCTATTAATACAAGTACTTTTATTTTCAGTGGTCCCAGATAGTCTGCTGAATAACCATCCTGAAAACCTTTCATTATCGACGTTTCTTGTTAAAAAAGGGGGGGTGGGAATTGAATAATTTATGTAGTGTTGCTTAGGTTATATGGCATATAGGAGTATATGGGAAGTACAATGTTTGTTAATGTTAATTTAATACAATTTGATTACTTTTGTATAAATGCAAATTTGCAAATGTCACAAGTGATAATTCAATAAAGGTGTTGGGGGAAAACTCTATCAGTGTTGTTTTTTCACTTAAGATCCCCCTTTTTATTTCTCTTTGCCTATAATCTGATATCAGTCCTTGATAGGGAGGGCAATCACTAGCCTGCAGTCCAAATAAATTCTTGGCCTCTTCCTACACTTTTCCCTCTAATTATTTGCTCTCAATACCTTGCTTCTTTCGACAGTTTTCTCCAATAAATTCCAGCTCCCTTTTGCTTATTGTCTGTATCCCTAATTGCAGTCACCCCTATTGGCAGAATATTCTTTCTCCATTCTCTTGTTGGCATAGTTCTTAGAATACTTTCTGCTGCTTTATGAATATATAATTCTGTATTGTTGCTGTTCTCCTTAAGGATCTGCCTCCAGTATCTCTCTGTTTTTGAGCTTTACCCCTGTTTCATCATCATTGCTTTCCACTTTGAATTATAGGTTTCTGCTTCTATGTATAAGAGCCTTAACTGTGTAGCTCTGAATACCCCTTCAAATTGAGTAATCCCAAACCACCTTGTTCTGTTGGACGAATCAGCTTACCCTGATTTACTCTTAATATCTTCCTCTCCCAGATAAAATCTTTCATCTCTTTATTAATTGCTATCCACAACTTCTCCTCCAGTTGAGAAAAATATGCCTGACCTGTATATAAAACTAAAGGACCTAAAACATTTTAACTGTTTTTATCTTGCTATCCATATCCATATAACAGAGCTTCCAGTTTCTCATTTTTTGTATTATCTTTTGTTTAGTCTCTTCCCACATATCCTTAGCTGTCACACCATAATCTCTCTTAATCTATACTCCTAAGTACTTCATTTTGTCATGTCCTCATAAATATGGATATTGCTGAACCAATTTGTGTGTGGGTACATAATTTACAGCTATTGCCTTTGTTTTAGCTTCATTAATTTTGTATCCCAAAAATAGTTAAAATTGACTCAAAATATTCCTCAACACTGAGTCCCTTATTTTCTTCTCCAGTGGTTCTAAATATAATGCAAATAACAAATGGGAAAGAGGACACCCCTGCTTGGTTCCTCTGCTCAAACAGAGATTATCAGAGAGGCACCCACACACTTTAATTTTTGCCTCCGAACCCTCATATATCCTCCTAATCAACCTTATAATGTTATCAGGAAGTGCAAATATGTCCATTTCTCTGCTCATAAAGCCCCAGCTTACTCTGCCAAATGTTTTCTCTAAATCAAGACACACCAACAGTAGTGGTATTTTCTTACATTCTGCTTCCTTCTGGATCATCAATGTTTTGTTAATCTTGTTAAATGTTTGCCTCCCCTTCACATATCTATCAAATTTGGCATTGCTTTTGCCATTCTTTTTAGCCATTATAGACACACATACTTGAGAATCATGGTTTAGGATTGAAATGGGCCCTTATGAAGCTGAATCTGATGGGTTTTTACCCTCTTTAGGTATTACAGCCACCACTGCTTTCTTCCGGGATCTTGGTGCTTCTCCTTCTCCTAAAAGACTGTTAAGCAAAACCTTCCAGATCTTCATCAGTTTTTTTCCCTTCCTAGCTTCCATTCTTCTACAGGAGTGCCATCTGTTCCTGGGGACTTTCCTGTGGGTTGGTTATACATCACCATTTTTATGTTCTCTCCTCCTATCTTAACTGTTAGTAATTGAGCCTCATCTCCCTCTAACCTTGGCATAGTTAATTCTTCCATAAACCTTTCCATTTGTATCTTTTGTTGATTTCCTTATTTCGCTGCTTTATACAGATGTTCATAAAATTTCCTAAATATTTTTATTAACTCTACAGGATCTGTTGTTATCTTCCTTGTTATAGGTGACAACCCTGCCTACTTTATGTTGCCTAAGTCGTTGTGCTAAAGCTGTTTATGCTCTGGAGTTATCAAAAACAGTTGCTTAATAGCACACTTTCTAAACTCGTGCATATTATCAAGGTAATCCCTTATTTTCTGTTTAGCATTTTGCAATTGCTCCTCTTCTTTTTCTTTGAGATTCCCTCTATTCTGCAGTACTTTAACATTTGTCAGTCCCTCCAAATAATTCTTGTTACTTTCTAGCCATCTCTCTTTTTTCCCCACTGTTTTTAAACTCCCCTTTAATTTTATCCCACTCCCTAGCTATATTTCCAAAATAATTTATGAGGCTTAATGTAATAATCATTTCATAGGATCTTGGAAGCTATCGCATTATTTCTTTGAATAGAGAAGATTGTGCTAGGATTAAAGTGAAGACCATATTTCAGTAAGCATGTGTACAAATCTTTTATTTAATAGCACAGTCTATTAAACATGACATTAGACCTAGAAGCTAAATAAGATAAGGAAAAATCTTTTCAAGTTATAAGTAATAATGCAGTTCCCTTTCTGGGTTCGTAATGGAATTTCACATAAAGGTGGTCACATAGGGATCTTGTTAGTAGGGATTCTATCTCTAATGCCATTATCTTGGATGATGATTGCAAAAAACAGAGGCTGGATAAGTAATACCTAATGTTAAGTTGTCTATCTTGCCTTCGTTCTTGCTGTTTGGGTTCGGAGCCGATCCTCGGCTCCACTTACTTATCCCAGAATGCCCAGCATCAGCTACCCAGATCTTGTTTGCCGCTTCAGCTGCAAGGTTGCTTCTTTACTGGCTCAGGCTTAGTATAATCTTTTTTCTATTATATATTGTTGTTTTTCTTGAAAATTTGTCAAGTAATTGTCTATTTTGTATATAGATAAAATTCCTTTATCCCTTTTTGCGTTCTTGTATATTTTAGCTTTGTTGGCCATTGCTCCATAACTCTCAGGCCTTCTGTTCCCTTGAACTCATTTAAATTAGAGAGTTCAACCCCCCCTCCCCCAGGATAGCCATTTAAATTAAAGGCTTTCCTTCTATTCTTTAACTGTGAAAAAAAAAAATCTATTTGTTCTTGTTTTTTATAGTATAGCTTTTCATTATTGTTTTGTGGTTGTTACTATAATGTCTAAAGATACTAAGGTATCTGGCTTCAAAAAGTGTGACTCATGCTGTCAGAAAATGTCTCTGACAGATGGGCACACTAGTTGTGTTTATTGTTTGGGTGCTGTTCACCTGCAGGACTCCTGTTCTATATGTCATGCTTTTAGTCCAAGGGTCCTGCAGGAGCGCAAAAACAAATTAATCCTGTGGGGATTATTGAAGCCTCAGGATGCTCCGGCTAAAGGTACTCAGCCAGCAAAATCCCCTAAGTCTGTTAAGCTGTCGGCTCCACCTTCGGAGCCGAGTCCTTTACTTGACCAACCAAGTATGTCGGTACCGGCTGGCACTGACAAGACAACTCCTCCGTCGGCTCCATCTGCTATTTCGGAGCCAACTCAGAGCCATAAGAGACTGAGGTCGCCATCCTTGGAGTCCATCCACTCAGCACCACAGTCACCTTTGTTACAGAGTGAACGTAGCCATCATTCTTCCCACTCCTTTCGATCCTCTAGATTATCGGATCATGATGTGGAGAGAGTAGTAAGTAGGTTGCTTAAGTCACAGGCACTGGCAAAAATTCTGTCCAGCCCACCTCAACAGATATTGGCTCCAACCGCCTCTATTTCTATTCCTCCTCCGACTACATTTAGCTCGGAGCCGGACACCATGGATCCGCAGGCAGTAGAACCATCGGCGCCGATCATCATTTCTCCTTTGGTTCTGATGTCGGCTCCGATTACCTCGATTGTACCTTCTATTGAGGGATCTGGGTGCTGAGGCTCTCTCGTCGGCTCCGAGGGGGGGGAGTGGCATCGGACCCTTGTACAACCCCGTTCTCCCTCTCGGAGCTTTGGCGCAAGTGAGCTCGGCTCCAACATCAGCCTCGGAGCCATCACCCTCTGTGCGGAGAAAGAAACTCCTGTGTCTTCGGAGCCAGAGCTTTCTCTGCCTAGAGGTCGGGACGCCTTCGAGGTCATGTGGAGTGTGCTGTCCCCCGAGACAGCTCTACTGCCAACTCCATCTGCTCCTCCCCCCGTGGTGCCTGTGCCAACGTCTACTCCTCCTCCAGACCCCAAGCGTAGGGAAAATTTGCCCCAGGACACCCCATTGGGTGATCCCTCTTCTTCCAAAGCCTCACCTGATCACTCGGAGGAGCCTCCCCGGAAGAAGAAGTGCAAGAGGAAGCACATAGACTCCCCTGAGTCTGTCACTTCAAATACAGACATGGATGAATTGGAAGGGTCCCCCAATGTCTCCCTCTGAAGATGTTTCCTTTTTGGGCATCCTTGAAATGCTTAGGCAGAGGAGGGAATGGACTTCCCTAGCCCCTACTGAGGACGATTCTGTATACCTGGACGCATTCGGTTCCCGACCTTCCACCTCCTGGGTATCTCCTCCTTTCGATCCACTCATGTCTGTAGTGGCTCGAAAGGCTTGGTCAGCTCCAGATTCTGTGGAACCTACTCTGAGGAGACCAAATAAATTTATTACAGCCCCCCAGGACAAGCAATTCCTCTCCAAAGGTATGCCCATTGATGCCATGGTGGTAGCAGCAGCCACCAAGAAAGAGTTAGCAGAGACCTCTTCATCTGCTCATCCTCCGAACAAAGAGTCTCGGACGATGGACAGGTATGGAAAGCAAATGTTTGCTTCAGCGACCTTTTCAATGAAGTCCCTGAATTTTCTATGCCATTTTACACGTTTTCAAAGGGATCTCCTGAAAGAGCTTGGAGATACCCTTCAAGATCCTACAGCTGAGGGAGCACCAGCCAAAGTAGATTCTCAGCTTGTGACTCTTAATTCCTTAGTTAACTCCTCCATGAGGCTGATTTCCTATGCAGCCGATGGAACGAGCAAAGCTGCAGGGACAGGTGTGGCTCTCAGGAGACATGCTTGGATGCGGCTGTGTCAGTTTGCTGAACCCTTTCGAGTGTCCTTCACCAATACTCCCTTTGATGGCTCCTTTCTCTTTGGGCCTCAGGTGAAAGACACGTTGACCAGGTGTGAGCAGGAAGGCAAGACTCTCTCTGCCGTGGGAGTCCATTTTTCCACTCCTTCCAGACCTTATCCCAAGGGTCAGAAGAGCGGAAAGATGTAGTTCTGAAAATCCCAGGGACCCTTGCCTGACACACATGGTGATTTTTCCCCTAGGGGCAGAGGGGGAAACAACAATAACAGACGCCGCCCTCATGGCAGAGAGGGAGTGCAAAACCAGGGTGACAGAGAAACTTTCTCTGCCAAACCCTTCCAGCATTTCTGAAGGGTTGCCCTACTGCTCACCTCTGGAGGCAGTCAGGGGGAGACTTTCGCTGTACCCAAAAGCCTGGCAAAATATAACAAGAGACAGATAGGTACTATCCATCATATCCGGAGGTTACAAAATCCCTTCCATCAATCCCTCATAGAATTGAAAAAAGCCCAGCCCAGATGTCCCACCCAATCTAAGGGATCAAGCAGTCACAGAAGTTTCAAGACTGCTAGAAAAAGAGCCATTCAAGAAGTCCCCGCAAACTAACTAGGATCTGGAACTTACTCAAGATTCTTTTTAGTACCAAAAAAGACGGGGACTGGAGACCAATACTGGATCTCAGCAGATTGAACAAATCTGTTCAAAAAGAAAAGTTCCGGATGGTGACACTGCAGTCTATTTTCCCTTTTTCTGGGTCAGGACAATTGGATGTGCTCCATAGATCTTCAGGACGCGTACTACCATATCAAGATGGGCAGATGCTCCAGGAGATTTCTTCGCTTCCGGGTAGGGACCAGTCATTACCAGTTCAGAGCTCTGCCCTTTGGTCTCACCTCAGCCCCCAAGGGTGTTCACCAAGTGTATGACAGTAGTCACGGCTCACCTGAGGCGTCAAGGATTCCAGGTGTTTCCCTATCTAGACGACTGGCTCTTGACTGCTACCACCAGGCATCAACTCTTAGAGGCACGGGATTATACAATCACATCATGCACTCAACTAGGTATTACAGTAAATTTCGAAAAATCTGCCTTGTTGCCCTGTCAGTCTATTACATACATAGGAGCAGAATTAAACACAAAAGAAATGTTTGCAAGATTACCACAGGAAAGAGTTTTCACTGTTCGTCAACAAGTGTTAATTCTAATGCAGAGCAAAAGGGTTCAAGTCAGACATGTCCTCCAAGCTCTAGGCTGCATGGCAACTGCAATTCTTCTTGTCCCATTAACGTGTTTCCACATGAGAATCCTTCAGTGGCTTCTTTTCACGCAGTGGTCTTTCCAGGAACTACCCATGTCTCACATGATCCTGATCACAGAAACATGCAAAAGGCACCTTTCTTGGTGGATGGTCTCCCCACTGGTAATTCAGGGCAGACCTTTCATACAACTCCCTTCGGTAGCCACAGTGACCACGGACGCCTCCCTGATAGGGTGGGTGGAGCATTATCTAGGCAGGACAGTCCAAGGCACTGGGCAACCTCACGAGTACCATCTGCATATCAGTGTCCTAGAAATGAGAGCGGTTCTCCTAGCGTTGCAAGCCCTTCAAGACTCTCTTCCTTCCAGGACCATTGCAATCCAAACGGACAACATGTCAGTGATGTGGTACATCAACAAACAGGGCGGGACCAGGTCTTACCCCTTGTGTCGAGAAGCACTCAGACTGTGGCAATGGGTGATTTCCTCCCAACGTTTTCTGATAGCAACGCACATCCCTGGGAAATCCAACGATATAATGGACAGGCTCAGCAGAGCTATCCTCATGCCTCACGAGTGGTCTCTGAATCAGGAAGTTGTGGATCTTATCTTCAGCAAATGGGGACAGCCTTGCTGCAACCTATTTGCCACTCTTGTCAACAACAAATGCAGCAGCTACTTCTCCCTTCTTCCTTTTCCAGGTCATATACCCAGAGATGCTCTAGTCCACAATTGGCCTCAGGGACTCCTTTACACTTTTCCCCCTTTTCCCCTAATTACAAGACTCATACAGAAAGCAAAATTGTTGGGTTGAAAAATGATCCTCAATTCCCCATAATGGCCTCAACAAATATGGTTCCCATTCCTACACCTCCAGCTTCCGGATCAACCGTGGATTCTGGACTCGGTTCTAGATCGTCTGATTCACCAATCAGGCAGGTTGCACCAATCCCTTCAAACTCTCCAGCTCACAGCTTGGTTACTCCACTTCCAACCTTAGCCAGGCTTTCCAGTGTCTCCCCAGCAGTCCGTGATATTATTGTTTTCTCACATAAGTCTACTACGAGGAAAACGTATGCTAGTAAATGGAAACGGTTTTCTTACTGGGCAGAATTTAGAAATTTGGATCCTTTTTTAAGCCCCAATCCATGAAATTCTTGAATTTCTAACACAGCTTTTTCAGTCTGGTGCGGTTCCGCTACCATTAGAGTACAACTAGCTGCAATTTCTAATTTTCATATTAGTATGTTTAATTCTAGCATAATGTCTCATAAGCTCTGCAAAGCCTTTATGAAAGGAACATCTCTTCTTAGACCCCCAGTTAGAGATGCTCCCCTTCCTTGGGATCTCAATTTAGTTTTAGCCTCCTTAATTTTGCCTCCCTTTGAACTGGCAGCATCATGCTCTTTAAAAATTTCTTTCTTGGAAGACACTTTTTCTGGTTGCTATCACTTCAGCTAGACGTGACTCAGAACTTCAAGCTCTATGTCTTCGTCCTCCTTATCTGGTGTTTCACAAGGACAGAGTTTCTCTGAGGACCAGTCCATCCTTTATTCCTAAAGTCTGCTCAGAGAACAATTTAAATCAATCCATAGATCTCCCAGTTTTCTTTCCTAATCACAGCCACAAGGCAGAATACAAGCTCCACCAATTGAATGTACAGAGACAATTGCATTTTTACCTCCATAGAACTAAGGAACTAAGAAAGTCAAACCAGTTATATGTTAAGTTGTCAATCTCACCTTCATTCTTGCTTGATGGGTTCGGAGCCGATCCTCGGCTCCGACTCGGCACTTTGCTAAGCTCGAGAGTCACTTTTACCAGCTCGAGGCAGCCCCATATCCCATGATGCAAGGCGGTAAGTACCCAGATCTCGTTTGCCGCTTCGCTGATGAGGTCCTCCTTTTGCCAGCTCCTGGTAAGTGTTTTATATAAAACTTTCTTAGCCCCTTTTTCACTTTAAAACTTTATATTTAACGTTTTTAGTTTATATTAGCCCTTTTCTGACTAAAATTTCCCTCACTCCTTAATTTTTTTAGTCAGGCCTTCTCCCCTCCCATCCCCCCCCTTGTTAGGGTGTGTGTGTGTGTGTGTGAGAGGTTAATTCTCAATATTTTTTTTGGGATAACTTGTTCTTTGGGACTGTGTTGTGAGTGTTTCTGCACTATGTCCAAAGAAAGGGTCTCAGGCTTTAAGAAGTGTGACTCGTGCTGTCAGAAGATGTCTCTGACAGACGGTCACACTTCTTGCTTATACTGCCTGGGACCTCTCCACCTGCAGGACTCCTGTGCGATTTGTCATTCCTTTAGCCAGAGAGTCCTGCAGGAGAGGAGAAATAAATTGATTTTAAGGGGTCTTCTTAAACCGGAGGGCTCTCCGGCTAAGTCGGCTCCGAATAAGACTTCTAAGTCTTCCAAGGCCCAGGCTTCTGTGTCCAAGCCTGCGGCCTCGGTTCCGACTCTTTCTGAGTCGAGATCGGCTCCGGCTGGAGCCGATCCTGTTTTGCATAAACCTTCGGCACCGATGGCTATCGGTGCCAATACTGGTTCAGTCACATCGGTGTCGGCTCCGGCTGGCTCCGACCACCATGTGGCTCAGGCTTCGGTGTCGGCGCCGATCGGCTCCGACACCCTTACCCTTATGTCTGTATCGGCTCCGGCCGGAGCAGATGCATCGAGACCTTCTGTCGGTGCCGAAAAGTCATCGGCTCCGACTGCATCTATGGTTTCGTCGGTTCCGATGGTTCCTTCGAGGAAGAGGTCCAGGTCCCCTTCCTTGGAACCGATACTCTCGGCTCCGGCCTCACCTCTCCTCTCGGAACGGAGCCATCGGAGCCGATCATCCAGGTCATCCAGGCTTTCTGACCATGATTTAGAGAGGGTGGTCAGTAGATTATTGAAATCACAGGCACTGGCCCAGATGCTACATAGTCCGTCTCAACAGACGACTATTAGTCCACACCCCCTTGTAGTTCCTCCTTCGACTCTATCTCAGAGTTTGGAGCTGGAGTCTTCGGGAATAGTTTCTGCTATGGCTGAGGGGCCAATACCTCCCCCTTCTGCTCCCTCAGCATCTACTCTTATCTCCTCTTCGAGACCTTCCTTAGAGGGATTCGGTGGTCGGGCTTCCCTGGTCTCCTCCGAGGGGGTGAGTGGCATCGGACCCTTGTCCGACCCCACTCTTCCCCTTGGAGCCTCGGCCTTGGTGAGCTCGGCTCCGACATCTGCCTCAGAGCCTTCTCTTTCGGTGGGCCCTGGAGTTCCGGTTTCTTCGGAACGGGTTCTCTCGGACCTCCCTGGGAGGGGAGCCTTCGAGGTAATGAAGAGTGTGCTGGCCACTGGGCTCAGCCAGCAGTCTGTTCCCTTAGCTCCTCCCTCTATGGTGCCTGTCGATATCTCTGCCATCTCTCTTGCTCCCGGACCCAGAGATCCTCCGCCTCAGGTTTCCCCACTGGGAAGAACCCCCTCTTCCGAGGATTCTCCTGATCAGTCAGGGGATCCTCTGCGCAAGAGGACTTGTAAGAGGAAACACATAGACTCCCCTGAGTCTATCACTTCAGATACCGACTTAGATGAGTCGGAGGGATCCCCAAGATCCCCCTCTGAGGATGTCTCCTTTTCAGACATCCTAGAACTCCTTAAACAGAGGGGTAACTGGCCTCCAATAATCCCTCTGAGGATGAGTCGGTATACCTAGAGGCGTTTGGATCTCGGCCCTCCACCTCCTGGGTGTCTCCGCCTTCGACCCCTTATGCAGGTTATTGCTCGAAGGCTTGGGCTGCTCCTGACTCTGTAGAGCCAGTTCCTAGGAGGCCGTCTAAATTTATTACTGCCCCTCCCGATAAGCAATTCCTTACGAAAGGTGTCCCTGCTGATGCCATGGTGGTGGCGGCTGCCACTAAGAAGGAACTTGCAGATCCTTCCGTACCTGTCCATCCTCTTAATAAGGACTCTAGGACCATGGACAGGTATGGTAAGCGGATGTTCTCTTCAGCGACCTTTGCTATGCGCTCGCTGAACTACTTATGTCACTTCACCAGACTCCAAAGGGACATCCTTAAGGAGCTAGGTGAGGTAGTACAGGATCCCACAGCTGCAGGGGCTCAAGAAAAAATTGCTTCGCAGCTAGGAACCCTTAATTCTATTGCTAACTCTTCCATGCGACTGATATCATATGCAGCAGATGGAGCGAGTAGGGCCGCAGGTACAGGTGTGGCTCTTAGACGCCAAGCCTGGATGCGGCTCTGTAATTTTGCAGATTCCTTTAAGGCGTCCTTCACAAACTCTCCCTTTGATGGGTCAGCTTTGTTTGGCCCTCAAGTGAAGGATACATTGACCAGGTGTGAGCAGGACGGCAAGACTCTTTCTGCCGTAGGGGTCTGTTTTTCCACCCCTTCTAGACCTTACCCTAAAGGACAGAAGGGTGGCAAAATGTGGTTCCGCAAATCCCAAGGAGTCACGCCGGATACACGTGGTGAGTTTACCCCTAGAGGCAGAGGGGGTAACAATAACAGACGCCGTTCTAGAGGCAGAGGGGGTCCACAAAACCAGGGAAGCAGAGAGCCTCTCTCTGACAAGCCCTTTCAGCATCCCTGAGATGTTGCCCGACTGTCCATCCTTGGAGGCAGTCGGGGGAAGACTATCGCTGTACCCAGAAGCCTGGCGTTCCCTCACTCAAGACAGATGGGTACAGTCGATCATTTCCTAGGGTTACAAAATTCCTTTCGAGGAAAGTCCCTTCTCTCACTCAAATTCCCTTCCAGATGTACCACCCGGTCTAAGGGAAATTGCAAAGTTAGAAGTATTAAAACTTCTACAAAAAAGAGCCATTCAGAGCCCGGAATCTACTCAAGATTCTTTTTGGTCCCCAAAAAGATGGGAGACTGGAGACCAATATTGGATCTCAGCAGACTCAACAAGTCTGTGAGAAAGACAAGATTTCGAATGGTCACACTTCAGTCAATTCTGCCCTTCCTAGAGAAGGACAACTGGATGTGCTCAATAGATCTTCAGGATGCGTACTATCACATAAAAATTCACAGACGCTCCAGAAGGTTTCTCCGCTTTCGGCTGGGGTCCAGTCATTTCCAGTTCAGAGCCCTGCCCTTTGGTCTCACTACAGCCCCCAGAGTGTTCACCAAATGTATGGCAGTGGTCACGGCTCACCTGAGACATCAAGGATTCCAGGTGTTTCCGTATCTCGACGACTGGCTCCTTTCAGCCACCACCAGGCATCAACTTCTTCAAGCCAGGGATTACACAATAAATCTTTGCACTCAATTGGGAATCTCAATCAACTACGAAAAATCCTCCTTATTGCCCTGCCAGTCTATTACTTTCATAGGCGCAAACTTAAACACTGTTCAGATGTCAGCAACCCTCACAGACCAAAGAATCTCAGATATACAAAGTCACGTGAGGATCATCCTAGCCAGCAAGAAAGTACAAGCCAGAATGGTTCTAAAGGCGTTGGGCCTCATGGCTGCGGCCATTACCCTTCTTCCCCTGGCCCGCTTCTATATGCGCCTGCTTCAGTGGATGTTGTTCACTCAGTGGTCTTACCAACAACTTCGATCGTCACCAAATACTGGTGACACAAATTTGCAGGAATCATCTTTCATGGTGGATTACTTCTCCCCAGATTCACCAAGGCAGACCCTTTGTACCCCCAGCCCCGGTAGCCGCTGTCACTACGGACGCCTACCTGATCGGGTGGGGGGTCATTATCAGGGCAGGATGGTTCATGGGACGTGGCAACCGTTCGAATACCACCTGCACATAAATGTCCTAGAGATGAGAGCAGTGCTTTTAACGTTGCAAGCCCTCAACGACTTTCTTCCCTTGGGAACAATTGCAGTTCACACAGACAACATGTCTGTAATGTGGTATATCAACAAACAGGGCGGAACCAAGTCCTACCCCTTGTGTCGAGAAGCTCTCAGACTTTGGCAATGGGCGATCTCCTCTCATCGGTTTCTGGTAGCAACGCATATCCCTGGGAAAACCAACATTTTAGCGGACAGATTGAGCAGAGCTATTCTCATGCCTCACGAGTGGTCTCTCAAACAATCTATAGTGGAGGAGATTTTTCTAGAATGGGGCCGCCCATGTTGCGATCTTTTTGCTACTCCCCGAAACAGCAAATGCCCAGACTTCTTCTCTCTTCCCACTGCCAGGCCATCCCCAGAGACGCTCTAACCCAGGACTGGCCCCAGGGACTTCTTTATGCCTTTCCTCCTTTTCGCTGATTCCACAAGTACTCCAGAAAGCCACCGTTTTGAGAGCCAAAATGATTCTCATTGCTCCCTATTGGCCTCGACAGATTTGGTTTCCGTTCCTCCATCGTCATCTTTTGGTGCAGCCGTGGCATCTGGACCCAGTGCCAGACCTTCTGATTCACCAATCGGGTCAGCTGCGCCGGTCTATCCCTTCTCTCAACCTCACAGCATGGTTGCTCCACTTCCTTCCTTAGCCAGGCTTCCTATGATCTCTAATCCTGTTAGAGACATCATAGTAGCTTCCCTAAAATCCTTCACTAGGAGGATTTATACTAGCAAATGGAAACGCTTTTCTTGTTGGGCAAAAGCTAAAAATATTGATCCCTTTACTGCTCCAGTACAAGCAGTTTTGGATTTCTTAGCGAAATCTTTCACGCGGGCTCCTCTTCTTCCACGGTCAAAGTTCAGTTGGCTGCTATCTCGAACTTTCATGTCGGGTTCAGATCACAACATTATGTCCCACAGGCTTTGTAGAGCCTTCTTAAAAGGAATTTTTCTCCTGAAACCTCCAATCAGGAGTCCTCCTCCTCAATGGGACCTAAATTTAGTGCTGACATCCTTGATTCTTCCTCCCTTCAAGCCAGCTGTTTCATGTTCCCTGAAATTTCTTTCATGGAAAACTTTATTCCTGGTTGCTATTACATCGGCTAGGAGGGTATCTGAACTTCATGCTCTCTCTGTTCGCCCCCCCTATTTAGTCTTCCACAAAGACAGAGTATCATTGAGAACTAATCCGACCTTTTTGCCTAAGGTTGCCTCAAAGACTAATTTGAATCAGGCTATTGATCTTCCTGTATTTTTCCCAAACTACTCAAACAGATCGGAACAAAAGTTACATTATCTTGATGTTCACCGCCAACTCAGATATTATTTGGACAGAACAAAACAATTCAGGAAATCCGATCAGCTCTTTGTTTCTTATGCTGATAACAAAAAAGGCCTTCCTGTCTCAAAAGTGACCTTATCTAGATGGCTTTCTCCTGTCATCTCTGAAATTTATCAGCTCAGGGGAAAACAGCTGTGCTCGAAACCTAAAGCGCATTCAACCAGAAGCTTAGCCACTTCCACAGCTTTTCAAGCTAGACTTCCATTAGACACTATTTGTGCAGCAGCCACTTGGGCCACTCCTCATACTTTTGTTTTTCATTACAAATTGGATTTGGCCTCCAGGGACAGAGCCAGTTTTGGCTCTACAGTTCTCAAGAGTCTGTTCCATTGAGCCACCCAGGATAGAGGTGCTAGGGACGCGGTCCCATCAAGCAAGAATGAAGGCGAGATTGACAACTTAACATTGAGAAGTTATGTACCTACCATAACGTTCCATGTTAGTTGTCTTCTCTCGCCTTCTTTCTTGCGACCCTCCCTCCTTCCCCCTGGCCTGGACAGACCTTTCTCTCTACATGGAAGAATGCTTTTTAAGACCATACAGTGCTGGTCCTCCAAAACCATCCTTCAGGTTTTTCTCTCCTTCTTTCTTCCTTTTGGGAATTTTTTTATGCTAGGTGTTATTGCCTATAGACAACAAATGAGATCTGGGTACTTACCGCCTTGCATCATGGGATATGGGGCTGCCTCGAGCTGGTAAAAGTGACTCTCGAGCTTAGCAAAGTGCCGAGTCGGAGCCGAGGATCGGCTCCGAACCCATCAACCAAGAAAGAAGGCGAGAGAAGACAACTAACATGGAACGTTATGGTAGGTACATAACTTCTCATTCTTTCTTATGCTTTCATCAAACAAGGCCTTCCAGTTTCTAAAGTGACCTTATCCAAATGGTTATCTGATACTATTGCCTTTATTTATCAGTTACGAAATAAAGAGCTACCAGCTAAACCAAAAGGTCATTCCACTAGAGCATTAGCTACCTCTGTAGCGTTTCAGTCTAGGTTGCCCATAGACTCAATCTGTGCAGCTGCCACTTGGGCAAACCCCCACACTTTTATCTCTCATTACAAGGTAGATGTGGTCTCCCGGAGCAGAGCTTCCTTTGGTGCTACTGTTCTGAAGAGTTTGTTCCAATGAGCCACCCGGGATTTCAGGTGCTAGGGACGCTGTCCCAAACAGCAAGAATGAAGGCGAGATAGACAACTTAACATAAAGAAGTTATAGTACCTACCATAACATTCCGTGTTAGTTGTCTTCATTTCGCCTTCCTTCTTGCATCCCTCCCTCCTTCCCCCTTCCTAGAGGATTGTGAGGAGTTCCCTTTTGTTTTCACTGGCTGAGCATCTTTTATTACTTCAAATGTCAGGTAAATCTATAACTCTTTCCTTGTTTAGGTGTATTGGACAACCAGCTGTAGTAACTGGTTACTCTACTAATGTCTAGTGTGCACTATCAAAAACGAGATCTGGGTAGCTGACGCTGGGCATTCTGGGATAAGGGGTAGCCTCGAGCCAGTAAATAGCTCTCGGGCTGTAGAAGATGGTCGAGTCAGAGCCGAGGATCGGCTCTTAACCCAAACAGCAAGAAGGAAGGCGAGATGAAGACAGCTAACATGGAACGTTATGGTAGGTACATAACTTCTTTTTTTCACAGATGTATTGAAAGAGAAGGACTAGCAGTCTTTATTCCTGACCCAAGCTATCATTTGGGGGTATAGGGAAATAGCATCTCTTTCACATAAAGAGGACCCAGATCATTTAGAGCTTAATTGATTAGGGTGAGAATCCATGTAATTTTGGGCATTGTTAGTCCTCTACCAATACTTTATGTAATAGAAAGGTGCAGCTTCTGGGTGTTTTTGTAGAGAGTAGTGTGCTTAATTATTGTATATTGGATGTAGAAGTTATAAAAAAATATGGACAGTAGTGCTCTTTCCTTACACAGGTGTAAAAGAAAGGCATTTATTCACAGATTAAAAGTGTATGTTATAATTAATGCAGATTTTATTGTACCAGGTTGCTTTAATTGTAATGTATGGTAGACAGGAGAAATTTAGTACATGTTAAAGGTGTAAAGGGTTCTTAAATTACAGAAATTTAAGAGTTGTGCAAGAGAATTTACCTATGTAAGGTGACTGTTAAAACAGAAATCAATCTGTTTTTTCAGATGCCTTGAGAGAATGAAAAAGTGGTTCATCAGCAACTGATTTCCTGGATTATTGGGCTGTATGACAGGGGTTGGGAGAATACATAAAAGTAATAAAGGAAGGTGTTAATAATTTTACAGGAATATGCAGAGTAAGTCATGAGATGAAGTAGCAGATCAAGTTATGGGCAGATCATGAAAATATGAGTTCATTTTATACTTGGACTGATTAGTGGTGGGCTTTTAAAGGGAAATATAAAATTTTTCACCTGTAAGTGGAAGCAGAGAATCATAAACAGAAAACCAGCCAGTGGAGATGCACAAGCCAGTGCATTTCTTCGTGCCGATCCCAAGCCCGGATAAATGTGGAGAGATACGTCAGGAAGGGCATCTGGTGTAAAACCTTTGCCAAATGACATATGCGGACAACAATACAAATTTCCATACCGGATCGGTCGAGGCCCGAGTTAACAACCACCACCAGTACGGTTAGCCAACAGGGTGTTGGTGGAAATTGGGCTACTGTTGGCCGAAGGAGGAGGAGAAGGAGAAGAGGGGAAGGCATGCCCAAAGGCAGGAAGAAAGGAGGAAGGTTAGGAGTGTGATAGTGAGGGTAGGAACTTTGAATGTTGGCAGTATGACTGGTATAGGGGGAGAGCTAGCTGATATGATGGATAGAAGGAAGGTTGATATATTGTGCATGCAAGAGACTAGATGGGAGGGAAGTAAGGCCAGGTGTATTTGTGGCAGGTTCAAATTGTTCTGTCATGGTCTGGATGGGAGGTGAAATGGAGTAGGGGGTATCCTGAAGGACAGTATGCCGAGTGTTTTGGAGGTGAAAAGAGTGTTGGATAGAGTAATGTTTATGAAGCTGGAAATTGATGGTGTGATGGTGAATGTTGTTAGTGCAGATGCTCTGCAAGTTGGGTGTACGATGGATAAGAAAGAAAAATTTTGGAGCTAGTTGGATGAAGTGGTGATGAGTGTACCTAAAGGTGAGAGAGTAGTGATTGGAGCGGATTTCAATGGGCATGATGGTGAAGGGAACAGAGGGGATGAGGAAGTGATGGGTAGGTATGGTGTTAAGGAGAGGAATGCAGAAGGTCAGATTTGGGAGTGGATTTTGCGAAAAGGATGGGCATGGCTGTGGTGAATACATATTTTAAAGGGACAATCCCAGCATCTAAAATTCAGGTCTACTCTACAGCTGACCAAAGTCACGCTCACTTTACGACATCACTCACAATCCCACACATGGTGTCTTGTTTCCTTTTACATATCCTGTAAATATTCAATTCCAGTCCTACTTTTGCTCCCAGTGTCAACTACGCTTTGTTTTTATTGTCCTTTTGCAGAATGTCCAGATTTTTGCCTCATAGTTTTGGTCCATTTTTCATAAAATTGTGGTTTTCTTCCAGTTGTAAATCATAACCAATTGATGTTAGAAAATAAAGCCAGACATTTCAGTTTCCAATTTCATACCCTTCAGAAAATTCATACTAATGCAAAACCTGTTATTCTATCAGCTTTCTAAGTTTGTAAGAGCAATATTTAAAAAATGTTGGGATTTCTAGATCTAAGAGGCTGACAGGTATGCTAAGGTTCCTCCTGCTTTGCAACTATTCTGTACATTAATAGCTTAGTTTTTAGAGTGATCATTGTGGTTTGTTTCTATGGTAACCACAATGAATGATGCTTGTAAAAAGACAACTTTTACTGTTGGGAGCTGTTGTTCTCCCCATTATTTTAGACTTTGTCCAGAATGCTTGCTTTAAGAGACTGAGAGGTATGGGAAGGTTCCTCCTGCTATGCAACTTATTTGGTTTTTAGAGTGATCGTTCATTGTTTGTTTCTATAGTAGCCACAATGAACGATCATAAAAAGAAACGTTTGCTGTCTGGAGGTGGTGTTCTTCCCATTATTATACACTTTGACTGGATTACTTGTTCTAAGAGGCTGACAGGTTTGCCAAGGTTCCTTCTGCTTTGCAACTATTCTGCACATTAATAGTTTAATTTTTAGAGCAATAGTTCACTGTGGTTTATTTCTATAGTAACCACAGTGAATGATCGTTGTAACAAGAAAACTGTTTACTGTCCGGAGTAGTTGCTTGTTTATTACAATGATTTTTTTAGACTTTTGTAGGTAGTGTGTGGCTATGGGAAAGTTTTAAGAAGCTCTCCAAGGTGGGTTGACAAGTGAATTTACCCACTGGCAGAGTGGGCAGTCCAGTTTGCAGATCTCTGCAAGGAAGGTCATTAATCTGGTGAATAAACTATTGATCCTGTATGCATTGAAAGAGTAAAATTTGGAGCTTAAGAAGAGATGGTGAAATGTAATTCACCAGTTTGCTGCAGGTCACAGAGTGATGCATATTTCCAGGTACACTGTTGAGTAGTAATTGCAGACCAAGTAGGAGAGATTATGAAACCACATTTGTCTGTTAGCCAGGAACACATATTGTCTTTTAGCAGTACTAAATTTTAGAGTTAGTTTTTGGATAATAAAAGATACAGTTTAATTTTGTTTTTGCTCACGAGCAGTTGACATGTTTCAGCTGCTTCCAGTGTAAGTGCCAAACCACGATTTTAGGTATAGTGGCTATAAAAAGTGTACACACCCCTGTTAAAATGCTAGATTTTTGTTATATAAAAAATGAGACCACAGTAAATCATTTCAAAACTTTTCCCACCTTTAATGTGAGCTATAACCTGTACAATTCAATTGAAAAACAAGCAAATTTGTTAGGGGAAAAATATAAAAAATAAAAAGCGTACAATACGCTGGTTGTATAAGTGCGCACACCCTTAAACTAATACTTTGTTGTGTTCACACCCTTAAACTAATACTTTGTTGAAGCACCTTCAGACCCAGAGCCAACAGAGGGTAGCCCATCCCAGTGGAAACAAAGGTATGTGTAGCTCTTAGTGTACTAGCTACAGGTACCTTCCAAAGACCAGCTGGGGACATGATTGGGGTCTTGCTGGCATCAGCATCCAGTGTACTCCACCAGTTCCTGGATGCCATGCTACCAAATGCCAGTGAGCACATTTATTTTCCCCCCACCCCTGAGGAGAGGGGGAGCAATATGCAACACTTCTACCATGTAGCACACATCCCTGAGGTAATGAGTGTCATAGACTGCGCTCATGTACGCATCAAGGCACCACCTGGTGAGGAGGGAAGAATCTATGTCAACTGCAAGGGGTATCACTCCATCAACTGCCAGGTCATGTGCAATGCCCAGGGCATTATCATGAATGTGAGTGCTGGCAGCTCCGGCAGTTATCACAACTTCCATATCTGGCATGTATCACAGCTGTACCAGATGTTTGCTAAGGGGGACATCCCACACGGCCATTTACTGGGGGATGCTAGCTATGCACTGGAACTGTGGATGATGACACCCCTCAGAAATGCACACATACCCATGGAAGAATGCTATAGTGAGGCACACGCACAAACTAGGAACATCGTAGAGCATGTGTTTGGGCTGCTGAAGTCATGGTTCCGGTGCCTTGATATATCTGGTGGAGCCCTGCAGTATTCTTCAGTCACATGTGCACAGATGTTCACAGTATGTGTTATGCTACACAATATGATACTGCAGAAACAGCTGCAGCAGGATCAGCAAAGGGAAGGGATACACAGTCCCCCACCAGTGCCTAGGCCCCCACAGCCACACCCACAGGGGGACTCGGAGGAGGAACCCCATGAGGATGTCCCTGTAGGCAGAAGTAGGCATGCCCAGTATGCCCTAGCCTTGGCCAAGAGACAACACATAGCAGATGCAGTAACAACCTAGGGCCCTAAGGACTGACACCTTACTCCGACTGACATACATATAGTAAAAAGAATGCCAGCCAGCCCACACAACCTGTACCTAACCATGTATTGGTTGTGTATTGCATGCATCAGACAGAGTCAGCCCCGAACTGCAGGTCTGTCAACTGCTGCATTCGCAAGGTAAGTCACTTACTTATACACCACTTGTAAGGGGTACTAGAATATGGTAGCATATGTATGGACCTGCCTCATGTATGCAAGGTAATATAGTGGGCTACTGGGCTACTTGGAGAGATCTAACAGCCACTTGGGACAACAGGTAGTCTGTCCAGTAGCATGTGCTCCATAATATTCATTTGGCCACATGGCTGGAAAATCCACTACATTCAAGGGAGATGACAGTGGGGTCACATGACAGTCTTTGGCAGCAGAGCATGGGCTGATCGTCCTCCACCTGTGACACATCAGTGTTCCCCTACAACTGCTGTAACAGTAAATCTGCAGTGATATATCAGCAGACCAGCCAATTCCAGGGCTGTGACATAGAACCTAGCCAGACGTATGTCTCATGTAATGCAGGGGTGACTGACAATGTATGTATGCTGTTGATTGTGTGAGGAATGACATCTCTCTGTCTGGATGCTGGTGTGGCTCACTGGCCTAGGGATGGTAGCATGGGTGACGGTGTTGATGGTTTGAATCTGGCAGCATCCACATTTGTTGCACGTGACGTACTCTTATGGTGGTATTCCCACAGACTGTCATATCCCTTAATCTGCTACTGCAAGAAGGCTGGACAAAGTCAGAGAGAATGGGGAGACAAAGGGCCAAAACTACAGACAGACATTACACATGCTCTGATTAACCTAGAAGGTGACTAGTATAACAGCAGGCTGCAACAGAACAGAATAGCTACAGGATGTAAAGGTCATCACTTAAATGTGGCAGTACTTAGTACAGTTCAGTGACTGCACTATACAGTAATTTACCGGAACACCAAAAATGTATGAGGAACAGACCAGAAATATGAGGCGAAATGCTGGACATTCTGCAAAAACATGTACAGTGAGAGGTATGCAGACTGTCACCCTGTGTGCGGTGTTACATTATGTACCCCAGTCACATGTTAAATACAGCACACAGCCGGGGAATGCCATGGAAAATTTCAGGGAAGTGCTGTACTGCAGAAACAGGTGTAGCAGCCATTGTCTGCAGTACACAAAATCCCAGACTGGTGTACAGATAGCTCTGGCCTGGAATCAGCTTGTATGTACTGACAGCCCCACTGGGCAGGCTCCTACACTTTGCTAACTTGAGCGCAAGTCTGTTGCCTCTTCATCACAAAGACCTGCTATGTGAAAATATGTCTGTACATACAGACAGCTATGTATACATATCTGTCTGTCCCTATTCCCCTCTCACATGATTAGTGTATCTATCAATATGTATCCCAAATACATATGATACCGATATACAGCTGTTTATATTGCAAAAATACACACTCTCCACATATATCTACATAACATATATACATAACGTACACATGGCAACATTTAAAGAGACATCCCTGGTTATACACACACATATATGTTGGGATATAAGAATGTTCCCACATACCCTTGGAATGCTGAGGTTATCTGCACTCGTACATCACAACAGCTGTCCAAAGAAACCAGACCAGGGCCGCAACAGTGCATAATCCACTCACCCACAGGCCACTGTGCCTGCAGAATGTCGCCATATAGACAGACACGTGAGCAGGTGGTGTAATATACAACGGTGTCAATTCATGCCTTGGACAGGCCATATTGTCCCTGGCCAAATGTTTACCCATCTAACTGCAATGCACCACATATGGCCATACTGGTAACTGTACATACGTAGCAGGGATATTAACAGGTATCCCACTTCTAGGACACTAGATACAATAACAGTACCAATCAATATCACTTTGCAGGCCACACATGCTGTCTAACAAAAGGGTACTTTGCGTACTGCACAAGTACTATGCCTGCAAGCACATATACAACAGACATAACCTGTGGCATGTGCGATAAGTACAGTGAGCTATAACAGTAAATAGGTAAGGGTTCTAATTTCACATCAGCCAACTGTGTGTGTGTGTGTGTGTGTGTGTGTGTGTGTGTGTCTGTGTGTGTGTGTGTGTGTGTGTGAATATATCCCCTTGCACATAATCATATGGCCTTTCTCCGTGCAATGGTTATGCATTTTATGTCCCTGTAACTAGCTGCTGGCCCTAAATTTCCCTCATTTACATAATCATAACTGATGTCCGCCACCTGTCTGACCCAGACACAAGATATTTGTAGATGTGTCAACTCCATCACCACACGTTCTAAATTTGTAAGTTCAGAAAACCCAGATAACACATGTCAAGAGTAGCAGACCTTATCACAAAGTATGAATGCATGATTACACTGACTGCCTCCATTGTCCCTGATACACTGTTCTACACATAATATGCACCTAGGGAGCCATGCACATATACTGCCATACTTTGCTGATGTCATATTTATGCTGTGCTGCCATGCCATCCTGTGCTACTGTATTGCCACCATGTGTCCATAGTTTAGCCCCTCAGACTCCTGGAACAGAAACATACACAGGTCCGTGATACACCTGTCATTCTGTAACACTACTGCCAGTAGAACATCATGCAACAAAGATACACAAAGTTTGATGTGTAGTCATGACACATGCCAGCATACAGTACCTGTTGTAGCCCACAAGTGCCATGGCAAAACAATACTTCACTACACAAGTACATGTCAAGTAATATAGTCACTCTGTGCATCAGAGACATATTTGCGGCACAGATGGCAGGGAATGGGGCACAGGTATCATCACATGCACATGGTGTGGTGTGGGGGTGGCAGAAGCCTAGGCTGTGTCAAACAGTTAACAGCATGTGTGTGAGTCAGGAAGGGATGCGGGTTAGATGTGCAATGGACAGATGCAGTGTGTGTCTGTTGGTGACCTGCATGTGACAGTGGTGTTTGTGTTTGAGTGTACATAGTCAAGCCCAGAGCTAGCCCTACGCATGTGTATGTTGGACAACTGTAGACCATAAAGTATACAGTTGACCATCTCTAGCCATGAACATGGGAACTGGCTCTGCCAGCAGTAGCACTGGTACCACCATGCCCAAGGTCAGATTGGTGATAGTAGCTGATGGTGACTGCTGTCTGCTGGGGCTGTGTCCCCCATGGGACCACCCAGGACCAAGTGCCCATGGCCTGCCACATCATGGTGTGGGTAGTACACTTCCCTTTGTAGCACTGGAGGTACTGCCACTATGGGAGCCTGACTGTGCACAGCCACATGGACTCACAGCAAGTTGGTGTTGCTGACCTATATCCGTGTGTCCAATGTCCAACTGCATCCAGAAATTCCAGCACAATGTGCGGTCCAAGACAGACACTGTCTCAGCCCTCTGTCTGTCCACTGCATCAGTGAACTGATCCAGGGTGTCCCCAGTGCAGTGGGGACAGTCACGTATGTCAGACTGTGCTGCATCCATAACCCTAAGCATCCGTCTGGTGTGTTCAGAACATGCCTGTGCCTCCATGATAGCCAGAAACATGCGTCGAGTGACCTGTGATGTGACGTCTGCAACAGGTGGTGGATAGACAGCAATCCTCCTATGATCACCCTGCAATGGCCAGTGTCTACACTCACTGATGCCATAGTTCTCACAGTCTCCTGTTCACTGTGGCCACCCTCTGTCCAATATCTGTGTCCTCTGGGGACTGGGTATGTGGGGCCATACTGTCTGTGTGAGGTGACAATGGGAGCAGAAGAGGGATGTCAACTTCCTGGACAGATTCACCCCCCAACAACCCCACCTGTGTCTCACTATGGCCACCATCAGCATCATAATCCAATGAGACACTGACATCAGGTTGTGAGGGGGACATACTCCAATCCACCCCGTTCACCTGTGAGAAGCAAGACAAAAGCAGTACATTACCACCTGCATTATTACGTATGGTAATCCACACAGACTCATACAGATCCACACAGACTCATACAGATGAGGAGCCACAACTGCATTACCAGTCCCACATCTTCTCATCTCCACTCCCATGCACAGCAGACAACCTCACAACAACATACACAGGCAAGTCAAGCCATTTTTAATGTGCACTTCAGCTACATCCAGTTAAAGTTGCCAGTACAATACATCTGTAAGGCATGCAATATAACACTATACATGATAGAACTACACATAAAACCCAGTACACCTATCTTGAGAATGATATGCCAGTACTAGTGTCACTGCTTCAGGTATGTACCATCTCCCTTTTGTGTTTGAACAGGCATCTTGGAGTAATTGCCTCTTGTATACCAGGCTGCATAGTCACTTATAAGCATAAGTGTAAATGTTTGTTCAAGTACACAGCCGTGATTACCCAGTCTATGAACTGTAGTTAACTGTTCCAGAATGGAACATACAAATATTCTACTCTGGCTAAACACAACAGTTGTGCATAGGGCAATATGGTAACCCTTAACTTTCATAGGGTATATATGATCCATAAAATAACAGTATCACACTTATCAGGTACAGGACCACGGACTTGGGTCACACCTGAAGGATCTATGAAAAGGTGAGGGAGAGGTATTGTCAGCACCATCAAGTGTTGCAGCACTACGAGGTAATATGTGCATATATTCCCATGTACTTTAGCTACTGTGATAATGGCTATACTGCTGACATTTTGAGTATGTTTGCACAGCTGAGCGTAAACCCCAACCTCTTCCCAAATCAGATATACCTGCCACATGTACTGCTATGTACAGCCTGCCAGAATGACTGATACAGTATTACACTAGTGAACACAGTAAGTTTACCTGGGCACTCCTCTGCTGTGGACACTGTGGCATCCACCTCCATGATGTATGGTGTGATGGATGCCTGGGAGCTGTCGGGTGTTCCTAGGTTCACCAGGAATTCTTCTGTGAGTGAGAGTGGTTGTTCCATTCCAGGCCCTTCACCAGTGGTTGCACGATCCCTGGCAACAGCAGCTGCCTTTTGTCATGCAGCATTCACCATGTCTGTTGCCCGGTGTCGAACCTGCTCATAGGTCCTGTCCTGTTGGCCAATCTGACATCGCACACAAGGTCTGGCCACAGTGCTACTCACTGTTCCCAGTTATGCCTCCCCCTGGACAACAAGATCTGATGGTGCTGTCTCAGTCCATCCAGTATTATGTCATTCTACGCATTCGTGAAGGGGGCATGTCTTCTGCGGTACATGGTTCCTGAAAGACAACAAAAGGGGAACACATTACAGGACCAGATACATGGACATCCACTGTGTACAGATCCAGCATGCCCATAATGGCCTGCACTATCCACTGCTCCCTCACACACCATACTCCACAGTCTGGCAACACACTACATGTGTGGATACCACCAATATAGTAGCAACACTTGAGTATGTCCCGTGACAGATTCTGCTGTATGTTCCTACAACCAGCACTGCAGTCTACTGTGGTGTGTCCCCTACAGGCAAAGTCCCACTAATATGTCATAGAGCCACTTCCACACATATAGAAATGTGCTATTACAGCAACTATATGGGGACAGTCCAGCAACACCAGTGTGCCACAATGACAGAAAACAATGCAAACCTGCTGTAGTATATGTTCCCTGTAGACATCATACCTCTCAACTAAACAGATGTTTGCAGAATGTGAAGATGTTTGCCTTCTACTTTTGGTCATTTTCACACAAACTTGTGGATTTTCTGACAAATGGCTGGCCAGTCATTGATGGTTGATGTCAGAAAATAGACAGAGTTTCACACCTCATACCCTTCAGAACACAGTTATGCTACAATAATATCTGTTATTATATTCACATTCTTACTTTGCACTAGCAATATTTAAACACTGTCATTGTCACTGAGTTTGGGCCTTTGTTCCCCCATTAATTATGGCTTTGTCCTGCTTTCTTGCTGTAAGAGGTTGACAGGTATGTTAGGCATAGCTCTCAACTAAACAGGAGCAAATGTCAACAGAAACAGGGAATTAGCCAGATTGCATCAGGGACATTCAAGGACACTTTTAAGATGTTAGAACTATTTATGTGAGGCATTGACAGAATGAGGAGGTGTATTACAGTACATCGTTTGACCTTACAGGAATGCACACCCTTATTGTCACTATGTATGGAAATACACTCTCTGTGTGAGTTAAGTCTCATACAGTCCTGATGTTCATCGTGTTTCACTGTTGCATGCTCATTAGCAGGTAATTGCCTCCACACCAATCTGTGATTCAGAATTGCTAATTACAGCCAAAACAGCTGAATTGCAGTATCATTAGCCAATGACATGCCAGTACAGTGCAATATGTAAGGCCTTCATGTAGAACTTGCCCCCTTTCTTAGTTGCTTTGATGGACATTACTGAAGTGTGGAGACATACATATGTACAGTGTGTCCCTACCTGCAGCATTGCAGAGGGTAGGTACCATAATTGTCAACTGTAGAGATTTATGAAGTATGTCCAAAGTTTCACCTCAGTGTCCCATGACATTGTGGTCATCCGGGAGTTCACTGTCAAACACTGTGGTTTGAGGTCAGTAAGGAAAGAGACACATTTGAGTGTCAGACTTCATACCTGTCAGAATATACATGCTAATGCAATAGCTGTTATTTTATGAACTTACTATCTTTGTAGGAGCAGATTGTTAAACATGTCCCTATCTCTGAGCCTTTGCCCTCCCCAGTAACTATGGCTATGTTTGGATCCCTTGTTCTAGGGGGTTGGGAGGTATGGTTGGTCTGTAGCAGCTATCTTTACATACAGCAGTGTATGCTACAGGCAGCAGCTGCTGCTGCAGCCTTGAACTCATAGTGGAGAGTATGAACACTTTGGAGGACAGCAAGCTGTACATGTAACTGTGGCAGCTGTGTCAGCCCTGTCATTATGGCAGAGCCAGGGTAAAGGTACCCATTACAGTCCAATCAAGGCATGTGATTAAGGTACATCTGTTATGCAACAGTGCCAATAACAAGAGTAGTAGGCGACATATAGTTTGGCTATATACATATGTACAGTGTGTCCCTACCTGCAGGCCTTTGACTTACAAAACTGGGCAGTAGTTCATTAATTAGCAGTAACCTGTGAGGATTAAGCTTGCATGACTCAGCCATTACTTGCTGTCTTCACAATAATGCAATTGAACTGCAACATAAATCTGGATTAGAACCCAGGGCTGTGTTTGGCAAAATGTAGTGCATGCAAGGCATTTAACAGACTGAGCTACTGAGTCAGTGCTGCAGCAGGTGTATTAGCAAGGTATATGTGTAGACATACAGGCTGTGACACACATTGTCTACATCCATCAGTATGTGCATAGATTTCAGTGGCCGTATTTCAGCACCAGGGTCCCAGTTACACATATGTACTTTGCCATTGATGCCTTAGCAGGTGTGTTTAAACATGTTACTGATAAGAGGGAACATTTATCTGCTATTACAGGCCTCACATCCATTATTACGTCTTTGGCTCTTTACTGGTGTATTATTGCATCAGAGTTCAAGGTAAACTCCCATTTTTCCCATTCGTTTTTATTTCAGTTTGCGAGGTGCAGTACTGTGCAGCTCCACTGAGACAGGCCTAATGACTGTAAGTGGCAATCAGTATGATTTACTGAAAACACTTGTCTTAATTAAGATCTGCGTGGCATGGCGGGTTAATGCAGTGTGCTGTAGGTGTGAGGGGCTCATGTTCAAAACATGGCAGATGTGTTTATTTTGTAGATGTGTCTGACAATGTAATAAACACATTTAATCATGAAAGCGCCAATTAAGATTAGGTGAGCGTAGTGGCGCACCAAGCTGCAGTGTTCTGTGCAGCTCCCCGCAGCTCCACACAAATCCATGGTAGGGGGAAAAAACATAGTGAAAGGCAGGTTGAGATGTGCAGTAAGGGTGTAGGAAAGAACCATAGCTATCCATTTCTTGTACAGCAACAGCTGTGCACTTTGACAGATGTAGATGAATTTTGACTCTCAAACCCCAGAGAGAGGGGTGAGGACAGCATAACTGCGTTGTCAAGCCAGTTGGACCAAAATGTTCTTCGTGTTTCACTGTTGCAGTCATTACATTTGTGTAATCTGCTGGCAGGTTGCCCTCAGTCGGCCTGAATAGCAAAGTTTTGGGTCCTGCGTCGGTTGCTGTCTCCTCTTTCATGACGTCAGGGGTATAAAACATGCAGCCGATGCCATTTTATTCAGTCTTTCTTGCCGTGCGGTGCCTGAAGTAGAAGCAGTTCGCAAGTGCCGGTTGGCCGACTCCTGAAATTTTCACATTCGAGTTTCAGAACCAAAGTTTTCAACTTAAGCTAAGTACCCCATTGGGGAAACTTTTTCTTGCTCCTTACCGATGTCAGCAAAAGTTAATAATTGCATTATTTGTGGGAAGCAAATACCTCATAAGGATTCTGCATTCATTGGACGTACACAGACAACTAAGATTCTACTAAAACAGGACCAAATCTCTAAGAAAGTCTGAGCAACTACTGGTGGCATTTGCTTCAGAATCAGAGGGGAAGGCTATATCAAAGCAGACTATTTCTAAGTGGATAAGCCACTGCATTCGTTTCTGCTACTTGCACCATGGTAAACCTGTGCCCAAGGGAATCAGGTCACATTCCACCAGGGCTACCTCTACCTCAGCTGCTTTTCTCAGAGGAGTTCCAACCAAGGACATTCTAGAAGCTGCTATGTGGAGCTATGTTCATACCTTCACAAAGCATTATCATTTGCCTCTCTTTTCCAAATCCAGGGCAGGCTTTGCCACTGCAGTTCTGCAGGGCCTTATAGCCGCTCCTAATGCTATTTAGTTCCATCCTCCCATGCATAGCTTTGGGATTCTACCCAAATGTAATGACTGCAACAGTGACACATGAAGAACATAGTACAGTTGTGTACACTTACCATAAATGTAGATGTTCGACTGTATTCACTGTTGAAGTCCGGGTTACCCTCCCGCCATCCCCCTTTTCTATAACTTTTCTTTCCTTCACTATATTCTAAAGCCTTTGTGGTGTATTTGCTTTTAGATGAAGGTAAAGTTTTTGTTGCTAAAAGTGCATTGACTTATATTGCTGTTTATTTATTTATATATATATATATATATATATATATATTTTTTTTTTTTTTTTGCTCCCCATTTGGGGGGGCACCTGACATCTGAGGCAAGAAAAACTGAATAAAATGGCATCGGCTGTATGTTTTATACCCCTGACGACCTGACATCATGGAAGAGGAGACAGCAACCAACGCAGGACCCAAGACTTTGTTATTCAGGCCGACTGAGGGCAACCTGCCAGCAGATTACCCAAATGTAATGACTGCAACAGTGAATACACTCGAACATCTACATTTATGGTAAGTGTACACAACTGTACTTTACTTGTGTCCAGTGGATATGTGTGTGAAATGAAGAGTAATGTATGGGACAAATTTTTTTCTTTTTTTTTTTTTTGAGACATGTGCCCACTTTCTTTTTTTATTAAAGTGAGAGTGGAATGTTGGGGAAGGGACATAGATATGTGAGGGGAGGTAAGTTGGGTAGGAGAGGATGCATTAGCAGACTGACAAGACAGCAGACGGGCTGTGTGTGACACATGAGGTGGGAGAACACCATGGATGGGGAGGAAGTTGTGGAATCCAAGTCACACGCATGTGCCTCCAGACGACAACAGTGTGACTCACGTCCCCATCCATGGGACTGTTGGCACTGCTCCTTCACTGCCCTAATGATAGCTATGCTGGAGGCTGGGAGCTAGGGTGAGCCTGCCCCACCAGGTTCATCACTGTACTCTCAGTCTGAGCAGGTGGCATTGGTTCTATGTTATATCATCGACTGCTTAGCTTGTCAAACGCCGAAATGTCAACAGCTAAGGGTCGAAAACTTGAAATCACGTACGGCCAGTTAAGCGAATTCTTTCATCGGAAAAGAATTAACTTGGACATTATCAGGAATTTGCCCTTTCCTCAATGTAGAGTGATCTCAGAGTTGGCATATTTAGTTAGGGGTGTGTGGTGGGCATAGCCCCCCACATGGGGATGTTTGGGGACAAAGCCCCACCACTTTGTTACAGCTTGGAAGTCTATGTTAGTTTGGCATGGTGAAGTGAATTCTTTCCCAAAGAAAGAATTTGCTTAACTAGCCATTTGAGATTTTAAGTTTTCGACCCTTAGCTGTCGGCATTTCGGCGTTCGACAAGCTAAGTGGTCGATGATATGCTGTAGACCCATGGCGTTCATAGCTGTGATGAACAACCTTGCACACCATGACAGGCAGTTGAGCCTGGGTGACAGTGGTCCCCCCTCCACTGCTCCCAGAGGGAGTCCAGGCCCCGTCCCCTGAATTGGTCCACCCGACGCTGCGGGTAGTGCAGGAGCAGTGTGGGGGCATCACCTCTCTGGGACCCAAACGTGGTAGTACCCGGTGCCACATCCAGTTGAGGCAAGGTAGGCGGATCAGCCAGAACCAGCCTACCTCGACATACTATGTAATGGAGGTATAGTAATAGGTATAGGTTAGTTGTGAACAAATCATTGTTAGTAATAGCATGGCAGAACATTGGAAATAACCCAATTACATAACAAATGTATATTATGTGAAAAACAACAGTAAATAACAGAACAGTCAGTCTGTTAACAGCATGCCAGTAACAGATACAGCATAAGGCCAACAAAATAGGTAATTTATCAATATATGTTAATATGCAACCATTATAATACATAACAATAATAAAACCTGTCCCAAAAACAGTTAATGTAACAACATATGTTAATAGTAAACCATAACCAATGAATAACAATAATAAATTAATGAAGATAAGTGGTAGGGAGAGAGAGAAAAACAGTCCATTAGTAACACTGCATGCTATTTTCTTGACAACAGTACTACTCTACTCTGCGGGCCTGTATTTTCTTTGTGTGCAGTGATTACAAGTTTCCTATAGCTGATGTAGCATGTACATACCTCTCAAGGTTTTTGCTCGGGACACTATGGGCCAAGCAGTAACAACTGCAGGTACACAACTACACAGAACGGTTGCATATCAGGTGGACCTATATAACTACCAAGGTGTTCTGTCGGCTGATATGGTGATACTTTGCAATCTAGGTAATCATTTCCATGGTAATCCTGTAACAGATGGATTATGCACTATTACTTACATAATGTGAAATTGTGACACTTGGGAGACATGTATGTTTACAGTGCAGACCATAAACAGCAGTCACGCCTTGGTTGGCAGGCATGGGAATAGAATCCAATAACTGTTACTGCAGGGGGACATCTGCATGGAATGTATTAACTGACTGAAGCAACTTTTAACAGACACACCAGGCATACAGCCATACCATGATTACACATTTTATTTCTGACTGCACATTGCTGATTTTTCACATTCTTGCTAATGATTTTAACAGTCTGTGACATCTAAACACACAATTATCTACTCATAATATGGGCTTAAAGTGTGAGCATTACATAACTGCTACTGTAATATTTAGTGCTACATACCACTGGATTCGAACCCTGGTCTGTGCCTGGCAAAATGTACTATATATAGAGCATTTAACAAAGTGAGCTACTGAGTCAGTGCTGATTACTGACTGACTGATATTTGCCTAGAGCTCACCTGGAACCAATATATGAGCTGGTAGTACAAGTATAGTATTGTACTAGACTGCAGTGATGATAGAACTCAGATGCATTAAATAAAGCATAATGCCATTCAGTATCATATTTGTGAAGTCAACAAACAATTTTAGCTCATGGAGTGGGCTACCTCATCCATATACCTTAATTACCTGATGTCTGTGGATGACAGAGCTTTATATGATGAATACTGGCCTAGAGACAGCATTGAACAGTACTATATGACTTAACCAATGCAGTTTCCAGCCATTATATTTGTATTCTACAGCTATTACAGTGTTATACATGATTACAGCACCTTACCTTACAGCTTCAATGCACACAACTGTACTGCAATGGTTACGACAAGACAATCCTGATGTACACCATTTTCCTTTGTGTTATTGGTATTGTTTCATTTTTTTATTGCACAACACTTGTCGTTATTAATTTCTTGAAAAACAGGTCTAATTCCACATTTATTGCACTACAGACTTTATTGTATATACTTTAATGCAGTCACTGGTATTGTTTCATGATTTTTATTGCACTACAGTTGGCATTATTCATTTCTTGCAATACAGCTCTAATTCCACATTTATTGCACTACAAACTTTACCGTATGTACTTTATTGCAATTAATGCTTTACTCTTTCTCGGTTATTTCAGTACAATTAGCATAATACATCCAGACTCACCACATTCACAGCGACTCAACATTGCGAGCTATCTCAGCTGTAGCTGCTGGGAGAGAAACACACAATTATGCATACCAGTTTTGCAGACATTTAGATTAGATATTGGTAAAACAGAGGTAAAATTACTTACATACTTGTGGGGCATTCTCTGCCTTTGCTTCTTGGACCCAGGTGTTCAAGGTCCCCCTCTTTCTTCTTTTCAGGTCATCATGGTGGTGACAACACTGATCACCTGTGCAGGGGATACCAGTAACACAGGTGAGTTTTCTGGCCAGCTGGTCTCAGGCATCCATCTTACACTCCGAGCCTTGGAAACCACCCTGCAGCAGCTCGTTATCATGGTTTTTGATGAAGAGCCCAACCATGACCCTGGACTCCAGAATGCCCCAAAGCTACACCCAAAAGCTAGCACCTTCACCAACACCAGCCTTAGTATACCATCAGTGACAGAACTCCAGTGGATTCTACTGTATTCCCACCTATTGGGCTTAATGTAGGCTGTTTTCCCACCTTTACACATCATTGGGCAACAAACAAGCCCCTCATTGCTTAGCAGTGAGCAAAGCAGCACAGCTGAGCTGAGAAGAGTGAAAACTCGCAGAACTGTAGCCTTAGCAGAGCTTAGCAGCACACGCAAACCAGCCATGCAGAGCCAAGCAGTGCATAAACATTGGCAGATGTTGCCATGTTTATGCGGTGCTTAGCCTGACTAAGCACACTTGAGCAGTGCTTAGCAGAGTGCAGTGCAGCCATATTTTCAAATAGTCTGCATGATGTGATATGTCTATCAGAATTAAGTACATGTTTTCCCTTCCATGTATTCAAACCCTGGACCTACTGCTCATGAAGCCGTAACTCTACCCATTTAGTTATGAGGATATTAAGATATCCAGTATACCTTCATATATACCACTGAGATACCTATAAGCAGTGCTGGGCACCATGCTGTGCTGCGCAAACATGCTCAGAGATGCTTAAACACACTTTACATAAATAATTAATTACATCTGGTTTCTATTTTTAGCTGTCTGGCAGGTGTCTGGTATCTTATATGTGGGCACAGCTTAGCATTGCTGTGCTGTGTGGCATACAAACATGCATTTAAAAAAAAATTAAAATAAAACAAAAGGACATTGCAGGGAGTCTCTTACTCATCTGTGGCCACGGTTAGCAGTACACGTCTCCCTAAACTGATTCAATAATCGTGTTCCTCGGCTCTCCCTCGGCAATGACCCATCATAAATGTGCATGGTGTGCTACTGAGGGGGAACCGTGACCACTGACATGGTAACTTTCTTGTAGGCACTACACCATGCCTACACAGATTTTATTAAATCCTGGGGTTAGTGTCTCAAAGTTTATTAAAGACTTGGTTTGCATGATACAGACAACTTGCAGTCACAGACAATCAGCCTATGCAGTGGAAGACTGAAATGTTGATTGATTTCTTGTGTTTGTGCAATTTTTATGTGGAGCTCAACCAATTTGCTGTTATTCATAGATTATTGTATATATAATTGCCGTGTAAACATGTATGGTGATGCAAATGATTGTCATTTTGCTACCCTGTCCTTTGTTATATCATCTCACATCAAGCTGTCTGATGATCTTTTTTTTTTTGATTATCTTACACTTTCACAACTGCAGGCAGTATAGAGGTAGCAAACTCCTGTCACACATCAAGAAAGAGCAGGAAAGGATGACTGATGGACAAAAGATGAGGAAGGAGTCCAAATGAGTATTCCCAGACTTAAAGAAAGAGTATGACAAAGCTGACGGGCAGTCCTGCAATGTAGTGAAGTGCCAGAAACACTGATAGAATTAGTACAGACTTTGTACAAGAACCCAATGGCACAAGTACTAGCAGTATTCAGACCTGCAGAGGAGTTCCCCGTGGGGTTGGGTGTGCATCAAGGCTCAGCTCTGAGCTCACTGTTGTTTATACTGGTGAGGCTTAACATACAAGGCCATGTCAAACCTAGAGCTGTTGGACATGCTACACTTAAAGAAATCCCAATCTCTCAGAGCCACACGCTCCAGGGATCTAAACCTTGTCATCACAATAAACAAAACATGCTGGAGGGATAGGTTCCTGACCCAGAGACTCCCCAGACTCTGGAATAGACTGCCCATACATGTCAAGCAGAGCGCCTCTTTGGCCCTCTTCAAAAGGAACCTTGATGATTGGATGGGAAAAAGGAAATTCACCCCGGGGATCACGTCAGTCGCCCTGCTAGACAGGGGTCCAGGAAAGTAAATAGTGTGGGAAGAAATAGCCAGGGAATTGTTATGGCTAGGCTTGTATAGGCCCTAGGGCCGATAGCCTAGTATCAACCTATGAACCTATGATGGACAACATTAGGAAACTGGTTGGAGAGGACAGGTCAACAAAGCTGATGTATGCAGATGATGTGGCATTACAAGGAGACTGTGAAAAGAAGTTCAGCAAATGATTGGGGTATGTATACAAACCTGAAGTCACATAGAATGAAACGGAGTACAGACAAGACAGTTGTCAGAGCAGCAAATGTTAAAATCAGAAGAAGCAGAACATTAAGACTCAAGGGAAGATTGCAGAACAGATAACAGTTTCAGGTATCTAGGAGGGGTGGTTGAGGAGAAGTCAAGTCTGAAAGGGGAGGTCAAAGCTAGAATCAGAGGGGGCTGCAGCCAAATGGCATAGAGTGTGAGGGGATGCTGTGTGACACAGTAATGTCAAAGAAGCTGAAAAATAAAGTGTCCAAACCCACATTATGGCCCATACTTCTTTATGGTACAGAAACCTGGGCAGTGAAGGTTGAACATTTGAGGAAGGTGGAAGTGATGGAGGTGAAGTGACTTACATGATGGTTGGATGCACACTGTGGGACACATGAAGAAAATGACAACATCATTTTAGAAGCCAAAGTAGCTTCAGTTGTGAAGAAGGTCAAAGCAAACAGATTACAGTGCTTCAGACACATGTTCAGGAAAACAGAAGTCTATTTGGTGATGACGTTTTGTGAGAAACAGGGAAGAGGAAATTAAGACATCCAGCAGAGAGGGATGGATTATATGAGAGAATACCTGCAACACTCAGGTGTGACTCTCAAAGTAGGTAGGACACTGGTATTGAATCAAGAGGTTTAGAGTTCACATGACATTCTGACCCCATGTAGTGAAATGTGTGAAGGGGGGCAATGTTGATGTGCCCACCCTTGCTAAACTAAACAACAGTATTATAGCCCCATGAGGTTTACACACAATAAGCTGAATTGTAAGCTAATTCAGTTTGACCTCAGCATTTAGTGTGAGTGTGTGTGTGTGTGTGTGTGTCTGTTCACTTTATAATCTCAAAATAATAAAATAACGAATTTCAGTATCTCAAGACTATAAAGCCGAAAACTCACAAACCCAAAACCTCAAAACTGCTAAATTTAAAACCACGAATGTCACAAAAACAATACACCACACAAACACAAACACACCTACCTCTCAACGCAAAAACAAACCAAACCAAAACACATGTACACAACAAAACTAACACACACACACACACACACACCCTTGCTACAAGCAGGGGGCCAAGGCCCCATGAACCCCCCCCCCCAGTTATATAACTCCAAGGTCGCACTAAAAACTGGAAGACAGCAAACCCACTTACACAAACACACATCACATACATACAAACATGACCACTCTCAACACTTAGACACTCACACGCTTACCTACCTACCCTAACCCACACCTAAAACTCCCCAATACACTCACACACACACAAACCCTCCCTAAAACCCTTAAAAAACATTACACTTACCAAACACACCATCACCACTGCAGGTTCGAGATTTCTGTATTCGACATACTGAAGATTCGCACAACTGCAGATTCAACACTTTGGTCTCAAGATACCAAAATTCGATATTTCAGTATTTCGAGATTCCAAAGGGAAACCTGTGTGCACACAAGCACACCTATGGTTATACATAACAGATGTGTGTACTGATTCATATGTTCATAGGAGATTACTAGGCAAATGGCCTTAGAGATTCTTCCCCTTTTTACAGTTCTCCATTATGACTGTATTTAACAGCAAATGATCCTTTGTTCCATATCACTTTCTTTTATTACCCTTTTGTTCTATTGCCATGATTGAGTTTTCTTCTAAATTGCAATAAACTCTTGGCATCAATTCCAGTGTGTAGTTTATATGTCGTCGGAAGGAAAGCTGTAGTTTTACAATAGCTTGTGGGTTCACTCTTAAGTAGATATATTGTTTTTCCTGTTGTTAACCAGGCTGGGGTCTGTTCAGGGTGCTCATATAAATAGTTCTTTCTCATGGCTAAATCTTCATGTAAAGATATTAATACTTTTAGCCGGAAGTTAAGTACTGCATCTGGTCCTGGGGTTTTCCAGTTAGGAGCTGTTCTTAACTTTGTTTCAATCTCTCTGGCTGTTAATTCATCCCATTTCATATCCTGTAAATTTGAACTTCTTATTCTTTCTTTTACTTCTTCTATCCATTTAGCATCTTTGTTATGTTCCACAGGATCTTCATAGATATTTCTCCAAAATGTATCTATGTCTTCTTTTTTTCGGTGGTGTTTTAATTCCTTTTACCTGTTTACCAATTCTCTATAAAACTTTTTTGGGTCATCAATAAATTGTTTATTTTGTACTTTTCCTTTAATTTTTATCTGCATATCTTCTTAGTTTTTCCTGCCTGTGCTGATATTTTTAGTTGGTCCTTTGTGATAGTGCACAATAGAGCCTGATCTGTTCTGTTACTGCGTATTGCTTTTATCACATCTATCTTTCTGAGTATTTTTGTTGATCTATTCCCTCTTCTATACTCTTCTAACAGTGACACTTCTCATCTTAATTGCTTTACAGTTTTCTCTACTAAATGCTTCCATGATGGCATTTGATTTGTATCCCTTCCTTTCCCTGCCCTGTTTTTTGTGGTAAGACTTTATTTGTTATTAATTTAGCTGCACAGTAATATATCATATTTACTTCTGTTACAGCGCATGAATCTCATTGGATATTATGGTTTATAGATGTGATAAATGCAATGCGCATTATTAGAACAGACTAGGATCTGTCATGCACTATCGCAAATAAACTAAACTAAACATTTCAGCCCAGGCGGAAAAACTTAGAGGATTTGCAGATAAATATAAAGGAAAAGTACAAAATAAGCAATTTACTGGTGACCCAGAAAGGTTTTGTAGAGAATTTGGAAACAAGAAAAAAGGAATTGAAAGACTGCCAAAAAAAGAAGAAATAGATAAATTTTAGAGAAGTATCTATGAAGATTCTGTGGAACATCAAGATGCTAAATGGATAGATGAAGTAAAAGAAAGAATAAGAAGTTTAAAGGTACAGGATATAAAATGGGATGAAGTAACAGCCAGAGAGATTGAAACAAAGTTAAGAAAAGGATCTAATTGGAAAACCCCAGGGCCAGATACAGTACCTAACCTTTGGTTAAAAGCATTATCATCTTTGCATGAAGATTTAGCTATGAGTAAGAACTATTTATATGCGCGTCCCGAACAGACAGCAACCTGGCTAACAACAGGAAAAACAATGCTCCTACTTAAGAGTGAACTTGCAAGCTACCCTAAAAGTAATAGACCAATAACTTGCCTTCCAGTGACATATAAATTATATATGGGAATTGATGCTGACAGAGTTTATAGTCATTTAGAAGAAAACTCAATTATGGCAGTAGAACAAAAGGGCAATAAAAGAAAGTCATATGGAACAAAGGATCATTTGTTGTAAAATAAAGTCATAGTGGAGAACTGTAAAAAGGGGAAAAACCTAAGTATGGCATGGACTGACTACAAAAAAGCATTTGATAGTATCCCACGTTCATGAATAAAAGAGTGCTTAAAAATGTATAAGATACATCCTACACTGATTGACTACATTACAGTGACCATGAGCAGTGGCAGACCACTTTGCAATTTAGTCATAATAAAGGACAAATTATTATCCGATATTCGAGAGTGACTGTCACCACTACTATTCTGTGTATGAATATTTGGGAATTGGTGAAGGATCAACAATAAAACACGAACAAATTTGAATAAAACTTAGGAATATTTCAGAAGAGGTAAATTAATCCTGAAAACAACATTGACATATAGGAACAAAATCCAAGCTATAAACCAATTTGCTCTTCCTGTTCTAAAGTATAGTTTTGGTGTGATGAACTTGCCCCAAAACATGTTGTGTATATTAGGTAGGAAAACAAGAATGATGCTTCATGCTCACCAAATGATTTATAAAAATCAGTGCATACCGAGATTATATATTTCCCGTTCTGAAGGAGGTATGGGCCTCCTTGAAATTTATTACATGTATAGATCTCAACTGTGGGACTCCAAACATATCTGCTGATCTCACAAGACCAAAATGTAGTGAAAGGTGTGAAAAATGAGGAGAATAAATCTAAGATGACTTCTCTGCTTGATCTAGCATAAGCATATTGGAGTCAAGCAGAAATGGAAATCAAACCAGGAGTAGATAAAAACCAGGCAACAACTGAATGTGCCAAAAAAACAAAAGAAAAAATATAAGGTGAAAGATCAGCTGAAAAGGCAAGAAATGTGGAAAATGTGTAAATATAGTTGCAAGTATAGAAAACTTCAAGAACTTCATGTTAATCAGGAAAGAACGCATGAATGGTTAAGGAGAGCTGAATTGTAACCAAGAGATGAAAGGTTAATATTGGTGGCACAAGACAGTGGGCTACATACACAGTGGTTTACAAAGCCCATTGAATATGTGGGAGAAACAGACAATGTAGGTTTTGTAAACAGAATTGGAAAAATTTGCACAACTCATTGCTGTTTGCAACATTCTAATGGCAGAAGGACTGTATACTGAAAGGCATAATAATGTGGCGAGACTGCTGCACTGGGGATTGTGCAAACATTATGGTACTGAGGTGGCTGAAAAACACTGGAAACATGAGCCACATTGCATCATAGAAAATGATGAAGCCTACATCACATGGGATCATCCATTACCAACAGTTCAAAAGATAGATGCTAGAAAATTGGATATAGTGGTCCAAGAAAAGAAAACAAAAGTAGCATTGATCATTGAAACCGCCATACCCAGTGACTACAGTGTCCTGCATACAGAGAGACACGAAATCATAAAATATCAGGATTTGCAAGCAGAAACTAGAGCAATGTGGAAGAAAGATACCCATAGTAGTAGGAGCAATGGGTCTTATAAAAAAAGAGTCTGCAGTTGTACTTAGATATGCTACCAGTACATGTAACTCCATATGAATTGCAGAAGGTGTCATTACTGGGCACATTGCTTGTGCTGCAAAGAGCACTTTTGGCTGACATCAAAGAGTGAAACAATACTAATTTCATGAACTTTAATCATACTTTGATTTAGGAATGGGGTCCATTCCTGTCATGGTATTAGAAACCAAAGAAAATTGGAGACATTAAAAAGACAGTCCTAATTACTATGTTCATTTGTTTTATCAAACTTCTAACTCACTTGAAGGTATAGCTGATGTACAGCTAGCTTCAAAGGTAACCTGTAACCTGCTGGGGTTGTGGTGAAATAGATTGCTATTATCATGTACTTACGTTATCATTAATCTGTATAAATCAACTTATACATGTTATCAGTCCTTTTTTTATTGGTAAATTGTCAGCATTGTAATCTGTCTGTAACATAAAGGAGGGGGATAGAATTCAACAATATACATACAGAAATGGGTAAAAGACCACCACTGCCAAGAAGATTTTCCCCATATGCAGTAATAACACATGGATAAAAAGGATCCAGTCTTGGACAGATATAGATACTGATAGACTGAAAATATATCTGTAGTGTTATGTGTGACTGAACTGCAATATCTGTGGTATGCTTATAGGAACCAGTGACTTCTGAGGATTTCTGTAAGTTGTATTGATTAGTTTACTAATACTTTCTGATGCTTAGTAATATAGTAGTAGTAGTTGTTAGCGAATGTGGTCTGGTAGAAACAACATGAGGATGGTTCACTGTTTATTGTGTTGATATGTTGCTACAGGTGCATAACAGTTAATTTTTATATACTGATTTTTTCTGCACTGTTTTTATATAACTTCCATTATGTGTGTTTTATACCATATCATGACAGTAACATTTATGATGTGCATCACTGACGATGGTTGTGTGTGACAGGCATTTGACATTCCTGGAATATAAATGCTCATTTTTTTTGGATGTGCATGTAACTGGAACACCATTACTATGGCATATTGGTTGGCCCGTTGGCCCTTACTTGTTATGATATCCACTGCCATGGGTTCAAATCCCACATGTGACCTATGCAACTTTTTAATGGATTGTAGATGTGCTGATTTTTTTATCATATTTATTCTGATTATCTATTCATAACAGTAAAACAAATGAAACTGATTGTTTAGCACAGTTTTATATTGTACATGAGAGGTGAGATCGTCAATTGACATATGCTTGTAACATCATATCAACATGCGAGCCTCCATATAAAGTATAACATTTGCATATCACACTGTCTTCCAGATGTCAATCAGAAGTAGGGAGGACAATTTCTCATACAGACATAATGAAATTACAGTCGAGGTTCCTCCCCAGCTGGATTGCAGTCTTCTTGGATGGACAGGCAATACTCTCTGGAGGAATGAAGTGTGAACAGGCCTTCCAAACATGAACAATGTTTTGGGCAGTCACAGTAGATCCAGTGAGGCCTGTCAGTGATGTTTCTGTGGCACAATCCTCAGTGCAGCCTACAGACTGGTGCTATGAGAGGATGAGGAATGCCACTGGAGATGGGCCACCCTTGCCTCCTCAGATGAGATAAGTGTTACTGGCCTCAAATCATACCACCAGGGCATATGTTGCACTCATGCATGATGTTGATAGATTCTGATTCTGATTACATCATAGTTGTGGTCCTGTACTTACTGACTAGTCCCGCAGGTATTTCACCATGTTGGAAAGCAGCCGTCAGACCACTTTTACTTCATATTGCAGCATCATGGACACTACCAGATTGTGTTACCAAGATATTAGTAATGAGGGATCTGCTGAGCACACCACCTGACACGCCTTTCTTTTTATGTACAGTTCTGCAGCAGGTACAGCAAGTGTTTTAAATGGAATGTGGGTGCAGTCTATTGTACTGAGGATGCAGGAGAAATTGGCTACAGCACAGAGTTGTTGCATGGCAGTTCTTTAATCCATGATTGTTGCTGGGAAGTGGATGTAATCATCCACCTTGGTGCACATTGCTGCCAGGAAATGCAAGAGAATTTGAATGGCAGCTGCCTAGGTTAGTCATACGACATCTCCCTTATGCTGTTGAAATGTTCCAGAGGCCAGTTGACTTAGACTCAGACAAACCTTTGTTAGCGAGTGTAAAAAAAAAAAACAGATAAAAAAGTGTGTGTGTGTGTGTGTGTGTGTGTGTGTGTGTGTGTGTGTGTGTGTGTGTGTGTGTGTGTGTATGCACAAGCGTATGTGAGTGTGTGCATATTTGTGTGTGTTTGTACAAATGTGAAGAGTAAAAGTGATTGAGCAGTGGCAGCAGCAGTTAAGTGGTTTCATACCTCTTGACCTCTTAGCCCAAGGTAGAAACTGCAAAGTTGCTTGAACAACAGGATTTGTGTTAGCATGCATGTTCTGATCCACAACTGTGTTTCGTGGTGGGTGGTGGTTGGGTAAGATTGCTTCAGCAGTGGCAGCAGCAGTTAAGAGGTTTGCATCTCTCTCACCCTCTTAGCTAAAGGGATCATTGGGAGAAATGTTTCATTTGATGTCAGTGAAATGCTTGGTCCGACATGGACAAACTCGTGAAGGTGTCTTAGAGAGAAATGTTTCATTTTACATCAGTGAAGTGCTTGTGTATATATGCAGAAACTACTAAAGGGGTCTTTGGTGGGAATGTTCCATTTCGTGTCAAAGAAGTGCTTGGGCATACATAGAAAAATTACTGAAAGGATCATGGGGGAAAGTTTGATTTAGTGTTAGTGAAGTACTTGTGTAGATAAGGACAAACTACTGAAAGGATCATGGGGTAAATGTTTCTTTTGGTGTTATTAAAAGTGCTTGTACAGACATGGACATACTACTGAAATGATCGTTGGGGGAAATGTTGTATTTGGTGCCAGTGGATGACTTCAGCAATAATGGACCAACTACAGAAGGGTTCATTTGATGAAATTTTTCATTCTGTCATCACTAAAGTCTTTGTGTAGACATTTTTTGGGGAAAATGTTTCATTGGCTTCAGTGATATGCTTGTGAAGACACAGACGACTTACTGAACGGATTGTTTTGAGGAAATGTTCTTTGTGGTGTCAGTGAAATGCATGGAAAAACATGGAGAAACTACATAAGGGATCATTGGGAAAATGTTTCATTTGGTGACAGTGAAGTGCTTTTGAAAATTTAACAAACTATGAAATGGATTGCTGTGGAAATATTTAATTTGATGTTCATGAAGTGCTTGGGCCTATATGGACAGACTACTGAACGTGTATTTGGGAGAAGTGGTTCATTTGATCTTGGTAAAAGTGCTTGTCCTGGGATCATTGGGGGAAGTGTTCCATTTGATGACACTTGACTGCTTATGGAGACATGGACAAACTACTCAAGGGATCATTGGGGGAAATGTTTCATCTGGTGTCAGTGAAGTGCTTGTGCAGACAAGGAGAAACTGCTAAATGGATCACTGGAGGAAATGTTTTCATTAGGCATCAATGAAGTGCTAAACCCTGCTTTAGATCACTTATTGAGTATGCTATACCTGAGTCATGGGATTATGAATGAAAGCTGTATTGTAATTAGCTTATTCTGGAGGACCAGAATCTTCATATTAGGTACATGCTAATTTATATCCAAAATAGCACAGTCATGAAGTACTCAACATTACCACCTTGCATTACTTATGTCCCCGGTTCAGGTCTAAACGGCGGCACTTTAGCTGAATCTGTAACATCTGCCTGTGAATTTTGATGCTGCATTTCCTCCCACATCCAGTGTTATAATGTGCAGTGAAATTACACTTCTTCACTTGGTATTACTGTATCGTGTGTCCATGTGCCTGACAGTTCATTGGTGGATCCCTGTTCAGGATAAGCTCCAAATCTACTATGCCTCTGCAATGAGGCTAAGTGGGCAACTGAGGAAATAATGAGTGATTTTTGGCAGTGTTACATGTTTGACCACCTCTCAGTACATGAAGCATCACTCTTGGCTTGCACTATGCTCTTTGTATTCACATGCAACATGATTAGGGAGAGCCTTAGTGAGAAAAAAAAGGAAACTTTCCCAAATGAAAATAGCTTCATGTAAACTGTACATCATGGTCATTAAGATACCGGGGAACATTTTTTATCCTAGTCTCACACTGGATTCATTATCCAGGCTTCTTCTCCAGTTCATACGCAAGTACTAAGTGAGCAGTTAGGATAGAAAGAGATGAGATAACAACGGTGATGTATAACCAATCTACAGGAAAGTCCCCAGAAATGGATGGTATTCCTGTGGAAGTTAGAAGGGGAAAAAAACTAATAAAGATCTGGAAAGCTTTGTTTAACAGTATTTTAAGAGGAGGAGAAGTACCAACATGTTGGACGAAATTGGTGGCAGCTGTAATACCTAAAGAGGATAAAGATGGGTAAGACAGTGATCCAGGTCATAGCATGCTATAGGTCCCCAACAATGTTGTTAGATGCACACTCCATGTTCCTAAGCAGCCTGGAACCTATCAAGGTCCAACCCAACACTCTCTTACTAGGTGACTTAAACTACCCCTCCATCAACTGGGAACACTACTCAAGCACCAATACATTGCCCAATGCTTCCTGGAATTCATCAATTCTAATGCCATGGACCAGCTCATTCTGACCCCCACTAGAGGAAGCAACATCCTTGACCTGGTTATTACTAACATGGGCGACCATTGCTCTACACCAGTAGTCAGTCCCTCCCTGGTCAGATGCGACCATAAACTAATCACCATGGAAATCTACATCTCACCCACACTCCCCACAAAGGTAACCACCTTGAAAAACTTCCCAAAGCTGACTTTGGACTCCTAAAAACAGAGGTGGCTAACGTCATGGCACCCATGCCAATGGAAAATGGCTGCATGGCTGCCAAATCATGTACTAATGCACTGTACGAACATGTACAAAAAATGCATGGAACTAGCCATACCCAACAGAACCAAGATGCTCTCCTCCAAAAAAAGGAAGCCAATCTGGTGGTCCCCTGCCATAAATAAACTCTACAACAGAAGGAAGAAACTGGTGCAGAAAAAGGTGAAGTCCCAAGACTGGAAACACTCCCTTATTAGCCTCAACAAAAAGTTGAGATCCCTTATCAAATCCTGTAAAGCCAGCTATGAAGGCAGAATTGCGGCAGACACTAAAAACAATCACAAAGCCTTCTATAGCTATATCAAGAACCTCCATGGCAATACCCAGATGTTCTTCATATTTCACTGTTGCAGTCATCGCATTTGGGTTATCCCTGCCAGGGTAGCCCTCGGCCTGCCCGAATACCATAGGCTTAGTATTTCTGCGTCAGTTGCTGTCGCCTGAGGACTGACATCAGGTTATCAGTAGTATAAAGTAAGGCCGCCGACGCCATCACATCAATCTTTCTTGCCGAGGAGCCCGAAGCAGAAGCAGTTTGCACAAGTGCCGGTCAGCCTCTACCTGACTTTCATCTTCCAAACGGAAGCTGAAGTCTTCTAAAGCTAAGTACCCCATTGGGGATCATTTTTTCTTGCACTAACCAATGTCAGAAAAAATTAAAAGTTGTCTCGCCTGTAGAAAGCAAATACCACAGTGAGACTTTCATTCTTACTGCTTCACTTGCTTAGGCCCAGACCACAACATCCCTCCCTGTTGCTTTTGTGCTTTAACGCCAGAACTATACGTCGTTGGGCCCTTATTGTAGCTAGATATTTTCGCTTACAGTCCTCTAATTCTTTTATGGCTTTGGTAAGCCATCCGACAGCAGATCTTCTGAAAAAACATAAGGATAAAGACAAGAGACAGATCGCACAGGTCCAAACCTACTGATGACACTTCAGTAAAGCTAGTCGTCAGTTCTCCAGTCCTCAATGAGGCGCTTTCGCAGGCCCTGATGCCCGCTTCTATGGATTCGCAGGCCGTTACCAAGACCCTTTCGGAGTCCTCTGTCCGGTATGCAGCAAAACTCTGCTTCGACTAAGGATCCTGCGGTTGTCTATCCCTTTGATGGTTCCAGAGCCACTGAGCAGGCACCGGCTTCTGAGGAAGTACTTTGCACTACCGATTCTCGACACAAACTCTTTTGAAAACTAAGGAGTTTTTAAGGCCCAAGGTACGAACCACACCCAGTTTCTAAGGCCCAGGGTACGAACCACACCCAAGAAACAGACGACCCAATCTCAGGCACCTGCTTCCTTGCCCCAGTCTCAAATGCTTAAAATGGCTGAAGACCTTATCATCCTGATCAGGAGAAGCCAAGCTAACACTTCCAAAAGGAAAAGAGATCTGTCCCCAGTAGTTTTGTCTGAACAGGAGTCTGATGACTCTGATGCATCTGAATATGAAGACATGCAACCCCTCTCTGCTTATGAGGATTCTGATGCAGAGGATTCCATTCCTTCAGCCCCTCCATCCAAGGACCTTTCCTTTAGGGAACCCTTCATACCTTAAGGGAGCATTTCCAGTGGGAATGTCAGGACTACCCTCAGTCTAAAAAGAGACTCAGAGAATTCTTAGATGTTCTTCGTGTTTCACTGTTGGAGTCATCACATTTGGGGTTATCCCTGCCAGGGTAGCCCACAGTCGGCCCGAATACCAGAGGCTTAGTATCTGTGCTTCGGTTGCTGTCGCTTCAGGACTGATGTCAGGTCATCAGTAGTATAAAGTAAGGCAGCCAACGCCATTACATCAGTCTTTCTTGCCAAGGAGCCCGAAGCAGAAGCAGTTCGCATGCGTGCCAGTTGGCCTCTACCTGAGTTTTCATTTTCCAAATTGAAGTTGAAGTCATCTAAAGCTAAGTACCCCATTGGGGATCCTTTTCTCTTGCTCTAACCGATGTCAGAAAAAGTTAACAATTATTTCGCCTGTGGAAAGCAAATACCACACCAAGACTTTCATTCTTATTGCGACACCTACTTAGGCCCAGACTACGACATCCCACGCTGTCGCTTTTGTGGTTTGTTCAACGCCAGAACTATACATCGGGCCCTTATTGTAGCTAGATATCTTCACTCTCAGTTCTCAATTTCCTATATGGCTTCGGTAAGCCGTCCGACAGCAGATCTTCTGAAAAAACGTAAGGATAAAGACAGAGACAGACTGCACAGGTCCAAACCTACCAACAATGCTTCCATTAAGCTAGTTGTCAGTTCTCCGGTACTCAGTGAGGCACTTCTGTGGAGTCACAGGCCGCTACCGAGACCCTTTCAAAGTCCGTTATGCCGCAAAACTCTTCATCGACTAAGGATCCTGTGGTTGTTTCTACCTTGGATGGGTCCGGAGCCGCTGAGCAGCTACTGGCTTCCGAGGAAGTACTTCACAGTACCGATTCTCAACACAAACCAACGACTTCTTTCACAACTAGTGTTCTTTTGAAAACTACAAAGTTTCTAAGGCCCAGGATACAAACCACATCCAAGAAACTGACGACCCCCATCTCAGGCACCTGCTTCTTTGCCTCAGCCTCAAATGCTTAAAATGGTGGAAGACCTTATAATGCTGATGAGGAGAAGCCAAGCTACCCCTTCCAAAAGAAAAAGAGATTTGTCCCCAGTACTTTTATCTGAACAGGAGTGCGATGACTCTGATGCCTCTTAATATGAAGACATGCAACTCCTCTCTGCTTATGAGGATTCTGGTGCAGACGAATCCATTCCTTCAGCCTTCTCCACCCAAAGTTTTTCCTTTGGGAAACCCTTCATACTTTAAGGGAGCATTTCCAATGGGAATGTCAGGACTACCCTCAGTCTAAAAAGAGACGCAGGGAATTTTTAGATCTTCCACAGCACAGACCCTTGGCCATTTCTCCTGTCCTGGATGTTGTGGATGATGTTTTCATGGAATCTAGTTTTTCTCCTGACACCCTCCCTCCTGCTCCCAAAAAACCCGACAGGTATTACAGAGTCCATGACTCTCAAAAATTTATTTTCAAAAATCCTACTGCTGACCCAGAGGTTATCTCCCAAGGGCCTAAAGGAATTAAAGCAACTTCTGCTAAGAATCCCACCCCTTCAGATAGGGATTCCCAGCAAGAGTAGCAGAGGTGTATACTTTTTTACCCCATCTGTCTAATGCTTGGGAATCTTCATAGGTTCATACTAGGCTATCTGCCCTAGGGCATTTATAAGCCTAGCCAGAATGTGTTTGGCTTTCGCCACCCATTTTAAATTTATTTTGCTATGCCCTTTTTCGAGGTTAGTATACTGTGCCTCTGTCTAACAGTGACACAGTAGTGATACCCGGGGTAAACCTACGATCTCCCATCCACTCATCAAGATTCCTCTTGAAGAGAGTCAGTGAGGGACTCTGCCTAACCTGGACTGGGATCTTATTCCAGAGTGAAGGGAGCCTCTGGGTTATGAATCTGTCCCTCCAGCATGTCCTATTTATTTCAGTGCTGAGGTTCAAGTCTCTCGAGCGCGTAGCTTGATGGGATTTGGATTTTCTGAGGTGCAGCATGTCCATTAATTCCGGGTTGGACATGGCTTTATATGTCAGGCACAGATCGCCTCTGAACAGGCGGTATGCCACTGAGTAGAGCTGGAGTTTCTTTAACCGGGCAGCATATGGCATCTGTTTGAGCCCTTTGATCCTCTTGGTGAGGTACTTTTGGGGTCTTTCCAGTTGCTGCAGGTGTCTGGTAAGGTACATCCCAAAGGGGCATTGTACTCAATTATGGGCCTGATGAGGGATGAGTAAAGAGGCACGATGACCTCCCTGATGTAGATGTGAATCCCTTCATGATTAGGTGGGCTATATAAAATGTTTTTCTAACCACTTTGGCCATGTGGTTGTCAAATGAGAGATTGCTATCAACTTGAGTCCCCAGGTCCCTAATTACTTCTTCTGTACTTAATGGATTACCACCTATGTGGTAATATGTGGGCACTTTGTTTTGCCAAAGGGGATGACTATACACTTTTTGGCATTTAGCTTGAGGCCATGGCTCTGGCACCAGTTGTCTGTTTCTATGAGGCCCTTTTGGAGGATGCTTGTGTCGGCTGGAGAGTCTATTATGGCACCCAGTTTGCAGTCATCTGCGAACCTGGTCAGCCACAGTCCTTCCGTGTTGGCCTGTACCTCCGAGAAATATATACCGAACAAGAGAGGTCCCAGGACTGAGCCTTGTGAGACACCACTTGTAACTGGTTTGGAGTCTGACATGGCTCCAGCAATTCTAACCATGTGGGTTCTGTCCTTGAGCCAGTTTGCAATCCATCTAGTGACATAGGGGTTTATATTTAAGCTGGTGAGCTTATCTATAATGCCCGAGTGGGGTATTATATCGAAGGCTTTGCGAGGTCCGGGTAGGCTGTGTGGACGACCTTCCCCCGTCAATGGCCTTGGTGACTGTTTCAAAGAAATCAACCAGGTTTAAGAGGCAGGATCTGCCCTTAACAAAGCCGAACTGGGTAGGATCCAGTGGCTGTAGGTCCCCAATATCTTTATTTATGAGGTCCATGATGATCCTTTCCATAGCTTTGCAGACCAAGCTAGTCAGGCTTATGGGGCAATAGTTTCCAGGATCCGTTGAGGCACCACCTTTATGGAGAGGGACCACTGTTGCTGTACGCCACTCTTTGGGCACATATCCTGTAGTAAGGCTGAGATTGAACAGCAGTTTTATGTTTGGGTTTAGCTCTTCTTGGAGTTCATGTAGGATGCAGCCCGGGACACCGTCTGGTCCCATTGATGCTGTGTTTTTGCTTTGGAGAGGCGGCTCTTACCTGAGCATCTGAGATGTCAGGGGCAGCACTCTTCTGGGATAGATATTTGCCCTTTTGGTGGGGGAGTTTGCTTAACCTGGCAGCTAGGATGTTGGCAATGTCTGTGGGTTCGGTGTATTTTTTGTCATTTTGGACTAATTCTGAGCATATCTGGGAATTACCACCCAGGTTCCTAACATAACTAAAGAAAGCCTTGTGATTATCCTTAGTGTCCTGTGCAATTTTTCTCTCGAAGCTGGCCTTAGACAATTTTATGAGTGCCCGTAGATTTTTGCTAATACTGATCAGTGATGCCTTCCCTTTTTGGGATTTTGCTCTGTCATTTAGTAGCTTCCTCCTTCTATTGTATAGTTTGTTTATGGCTGGGGTCCACCAGACAGGACGTCTGCCATTGGAGGATAAGGTCTTGGTTTTATTTGGGATCGCATGATCCATGCATTCCTGAAGGTGTTCATAGAATGCGTTTATAAAGGATTTTGCGGCCTGGGCCGTATTTTCCACAGGCCCGAGGGCTTTGCAGGATTCCACCTCGGTTTTGAGGAGTGTGAAATTTGCTTTAGAGAAGTTTTTCACTGGTTTTCTGGGCAGGGGGTGGAGTCGGGATGTGAATATCCAGTGAGATTAGTTTATGGTCTTATCTTACTAGTGAGGGATACACTTCTGGTCTGGAGCATAGAGTCCCCATGTTGGTGATGATCAGGTCCAGTATGTTTTCCCCTCTTGTGGGAGTGGTAACAAGTTGTCCCATAGCATTTGAGTTTATAAATTCTAGGAACCTTTGGGCTAGGGTGTTGGAGCTAGAGTAATGCTCCCAGTCTATGTTTGGGTAGTTGAAGTCGCCCAATATAATGGTGTTTGGAGAGACCTTCATATTTTCCAGTGTTCTCAGGAAGGCCGAGTGGGGTTCCTGGGTTTGGGAGGGTGGTCTGCAGCAGGCTATAAACTGGAAGGCAGTTTTACCCACTGTTAGTTGCACATGGATAGTCTCTGATGCTTTGTGCTTTGCCACCAACCTGGAGGTGTGGGTATCTTTGATGAATATCGATACTCCCCCTCCTTTTGTGGTTCGGTCCAAGTTTTGGGGCTGAAAAGCATGGTATGAGGTATAACCTGGTAGTGCTGGGGTGCTCTCGGGAGCCCTGAACCAGGTTTCTGTTACTGCACAGATATCGATGTTCTCCAGGCTAAGGAGAGTTTAGTCGTGCATCTTGAGGTTCAGACTTCTGGCGTTGAGTAGCATTACTCTTAGTTTCTTATCCCTTGTGATACCTATGGAGGTGGGTTTGTCTTTTGAGCCTTGCCTAAAAAAGGCACTATGGGGGTAGCAAGAGCCTTTGCCAATATCCGAAAGCCCAGGGGTGACAGGTGCAAGCCATCCCTAGCGAAGCATCGTGGCTTGTCGAGCATATCATCCCAAGCTGACAGGCATTGGATCCCCTTTGAATGACACCAGTACTTAAGCCAATTGTTGAAATTGATCATCTTGTCTTCATATTGTGGTATCATTCTTGGTGAGGGTAAGATGCTACTCAAGGTCAGGATCATACCGGCCTGGGCTACATGCTCGGAGAGCTCCTCTATGTCTCTTTTCATGTAGTCCAGGGAGGTACGTCTCAGGTCATTCACACCAGCATGGACAATGACTGAGTCATATTTGTACTTGCCTTGGAGTGACCTGAGTGCTTGTGTTATGTGGCGGATCCTAGCACCTGACAGGCTGCTCACCGTGACCCTCTCCTTGTTCAGCCTGGTGAGCGGGGCGTCAGTGTGCCTGACGATAGAGTCACCTATTACAAGTGTATCAGGTGTGTTGTTTAGTCTTAAGGGCTGTGACTGTTCGGCACACTGGCTTTGTGAGATATGTGTTGCACGTGTTTTGTTTTGGGGTAGCGGTTGCTTGGGTGTCTGCTTTGGAGGTCTCTGCTGCTTAGGCAGATCTTTATTTAGAGCCTCCGAGTATGTTTTTGTGTGATTATGTTTTTGGTTTGCTGTCGTGGTAGGTCTATGTGAGACTGGAATTGTAGTGAGTGTGGTTTCCTTCTCCTCCTGACTGGTTATGCCAGTACTGAGTTGAGAGAGCTTAGCCTCCAGTTTGGCTATATGGTTGCATCTCTCACATGTGTTGGAATTTGTTGGGAGGAGGAGAGGGTTGTCTGTGTACATGAGGCAGTTGTAACATTGCCTCAAGATTCCGAGATTAACCAGCTGGACCTGAGAGGAGATTGACAACTGACCTTTGGACATGCTAGAATAATATTGGGAATTCCTTTATAATTGAAAACAAGGGCCAGTGGCGAGTGAGGGTGTAGTGCTTTTAATTTTTAGTGCTGACTTATATAATTGCTTTAGTGAGCAAGTGCCAGGTAACTTAAGTGCAATGTGTTACAGGTATCTCTATCTGAAGGTGGGAATCTTAGCAGAAGTTGCTTTAATTCCTTTAGGCCCTTGGGAGATAACTTCAGGGTCAGCAGTAGGATTTTTGAAAATACTTTTTTAAGACTTAATGCATTCTGAAACTCAAGTAACTAAGCACACCTTACACTGTGGTTTTGATGACCTAGAAGCATCTTGCAAGGCAGCAGTCACTGGTTCTGTCCTTAGAAGGCATGCTTGGCTTAAGAAACAGCCCTTGCCAGACCATGTCAATCTAAACTATTGGATGCATCCCTGCACAAAGACAACTTATTTGGCACCAAGGCAGAGGAGGTCTTAAAAAAGATGGAAGAAAAAGCTAAATCTATGCAGACGGTTAAGGATTTTGTGCAGGTCCAGCCACCCAGATTCAGTAGGCATTGCCCTTTCAAGCATTGGTCCTTTCCTGCCCCCTCCAGGTCAGTTCAACCCAGACCCCAGGAAAGCAGACCCCCCAGACAACAGCCACAGGGAATGCAGAGATCAAAGCAATGGAGTACCTCCACTTCTAAATCAGGGAGTGCAAACTCCCTCATGGTAAGAACTCACAATGACTCTCCACTTCCACCCCTTCCTCTGCCCACCTGCACTTGCTCCTGGGAGGAAAACACTCCTTCCACACAAGCACCTGGGCCACCATTACCAACGACTGCTGGGTCCTCAACATAGTGTCCCAGGGATGCAGATTTTCTTTCCACACTCTACCAACCTCAAAAAGGTTCCCAGATCTACCTCCAAACCAGTGGGCAGAGACCAAAAAGCAAGTCCTTTCCCTGCTCTCCATGAGGGTAATACAGCACGTTCCTGCAGAACAGGTAGGCCTAGGTTTCTACTCCAGGCTTTTCCTGATACCCAGAAAGGAGGGCACCTGGCACTTCATCCTTGATCTATCCATTCTAAACACCTTCCTGGTAATACCAAAATTCAAAATGCTCACCCTCCAGCAACTACTACCTATGCTCTCCAAGGATGCATGGCTACCTACACATCCCAATCAGGGAATCATGCAGGAAATACATACGTTTCAGGGCAGGATCTCTACATTTTCAGTTCTCTGCGCTTCCCTTTGGCTTATCTACTGCTCCCAGAGTTTTCACAAAATGTCTGGCTCCAGCCATTGCTTTTTGTAGTCAAAGAAATATTCAAATTTACCCATAGTTAGAGGACTACCTAATTCAGCAGACACTCAGGAAAAGCTTCTCAAGCAACTGAGCTTTGTAAAGGACCTACTGACCTCCCTAAGGTACACTATCAACAAAAAGAAATCCAAACTAGTACCCACCCAAAAAATTATATTCCTGGAGCAAGTCTGGACACAGCATCCCAGATGGCATTCCTTACACCAGAAAAGCAAACTTACCTGACAGCCTATTTCTCTCAACTAGCCACCAGACCCCAGTTATCTGGAAGGAAAATCCCGCATGCTCTGGGGTTCATGGCTTCTTGCATTCTACTCACTCCATATGCCAGACTGCATATGAGGAAACTTCAGTGGTACCTAAAAAGCCTTTGGTGTCAGCACTCTCAAGACCCGGAAACTCTTATACCAATGATACCTTGTCTAAGGAAAGATTTTCTTTGATGGGCAGCAGCATGCTACCACAAGGGACTACCCTTCTCACCACCTCGTGCCACCCAGACCCTCACCACAGACACATCAGACTATGCCTGGGGTGCACATCTGAACAGCAGGTGCATACAGGGCCAGTGGAGACAGCATCAAATACATCTGCACATCAACCAAAAAGAGATGTTGGCTATCCAGCACGCATTGACAACTTTCAGACCCCTTCTCTCCTCAGGGGCTCTACTGATCAAAACAGACAACACCATGGTGATGTGGTAAATCAACAAGCAGGGAGGGACTCACTCCTACCCTCTATGCAGGCTTGCCATGACCATTTGGCACACAGCCTCAGCCATGCAACTACACCTGTTAGCACAATTCCTGCCAGGCTCTCTAAACTCTCTGGCAGACAACGTAAGCAGAAATCTTCTGGACCCACATCAGTGGCAGCTAAACTAAAGAACCTTCACTGTTATAACCCAGAAATGGGACAACCCGAAGGTCGACCTCTTTGCTTCCCACTCCAACCATCAGTTCAGCAAGTTCTGCACCAGGGAGCCTCACTTCAGGGCCTGGAAAGTGGATGCTGTATCCTTCCAGTGGGTCAACCTCTCGGTCTATGCATTTCCCCCACTACCGCTCATTACCAGGGCACTGCTCAAAATTTTTTTTTTCTTCTTCTTTCAGCTGCTCCCATCAGGGAGGAAAAACTGAGGACAATCCTGATTGCCCCAGACTGGCCATGCCAGCACTGGTACCCACTGCTGCGCAGCCTGTCCCCTCTGCCACCATAGCATTTCCTTCAGATCCCAACACTCCTGACCCAGAGGGAAGGAGAATTCATGCATCTCCAATTGCAGACCCTCAGTTTGGCAGCCTGGCTTATTCCCTGACCACTGTACAAGCTTCCAATCTCAGTAAACAGGTTCTAGATGTTATACGTGAGGACAGACGCCCAAGCACTAGAAAGTCTAATGCTGACAAATGGAAAAGGTTCTGCACCTGGATCCAGGCTAAGGGAGCCAGTATGGCACAGCCCTCCCTACCTCTCATCCTGGATTACCTAGAGGACCTACTACACAGTGGTCTATCCTTTTCCTGTATTAAAATTCATGCCTCTGCTATCTCTGCTCATTTCACCACTGAGCAACCTCTTTTCGCACACCCTCTCATCAAACAGTTCCTAAGAGGGGCTAGCAACTTGAGGCCACCTAGAAGAGCATCTACCCCAGCTTGGGACCTAAACTTTGTGTTGGAAAAACTCACCCTGCCCCCCTTTGAACCAGCAGCTTCAGCAGAGTTAAAGTTTCTCTCATGGAAGACAGCCTTGCTTCTGGCCATCACTTCAGCAAGAAGAGTATCCGAGCTATACGCACTAATGGCTGTAGAGCCTTCATCATTTTCCATGCTGACAGGGTCTCCCTCAAGACTAACCCATCCTCCATGCCAAAAGTGTCCAGTGCGGCTCTCAACCAATCCATTCATTTGCCCACCTTTTTCCCTAACCTACAAAACAAGGGGGAAAGGATACTGCACTCTCTAGATGCGCACAGACAACTCAGATTTTATCTAGACAGGACTGTCATTCAGAAAGACTGATCAGTTGTTAGTCAGCTTTGCTACAGGAGCAGAGGGCAAAGCCATATCCAAACAAAACAATTCCAAATGGATAGCACACTGCATCCATTTCTGCTACAAGCAACACGGGAAACCGCCCCCAAGGGGGTAAAGACTCACTCTACCAGAGCAATCTCCACCTCTACAGCTTTCCTCAGAGGAGTCCCCACCAGGGAGATGCCATACCTTCACCAAGAATTATCACCTACCTATCTTCTCCAAATTCAGGGCAGGCTTTGCCACTGCAGTCTTGCTGGGCATCCTAGCGAGTCCCCAGTCTTCTTGACTGCCTCCACCCTTTTCCTCAGCTTTGGGAATCAACCCAAATGTGAAGACTGCAACAGTGAAACAGAAGAACATAGTACAGTTGTGTACACTTACCATAAATGTAGATGTTCGAGTGTATTCACTGTTGCAGTCCTGGTTTCCCTCCCTCCATTCTCCTTTTTCCTCTCTCTCTCTCTCTCTCTCATTACAAGGAACTTTTTGGTATTTACTTTACCTGGTGGGGTTCTTCCAGCATATCCTGGCTCCCACTTGGGGGCTCCTGACAGGGCAAGAAAGACTGATGTAATGGCATTGCCTGCCTTACTTTATACTACTGACGACCTGACGTCAGTCCTGAAGTGACAGCAACCGACACAGAAATACTAAGTCTCTGGTATTCGGGCTGACTGATGGCTACCTTGGCAGAGATAACCTCAAATGTGATGATTGCAACAGTGAATACACTCGAACAGCTACATTTATGGTAAGGGTACACAACTGTACTATCTGCCACAGCACAGGCCCCTGGCCATTTCTCCAGTCCTGGATGTTGTGGACGATGTTTCCTGGAATCCAGTTTGACTCCTGACACCCTCCCTCCTGCACCCAGAAAACCTGACAGGTATTACAGAGTCCCTGACTCACACAAATTTCTTTTCAAAAACCCTACTGCTGACCCTGAGGTAATTTCTCAAGGGTCTAAAGGAATTAAAAGCAACCTCTACTAAGAATCTCACTTCCTCAGATAGGGATGCCCAAGCACTAGACAGATGGGGTCAAAAAGTATACACCTGTGCTACTCTTGCTATCAGAGCACTAAATTGCCAATTCCATATGCTAAAATTTCAGCAACATACCTTGGAGCTACTCAAACAAAGTGTCCTCATTTCCTGCTTGTGCAAAATCTAAAGTTACAAGAGTTAATCCATTTTGCTAGTCAAGTGACTAAGCACACCTTACACTGTGCTTTTGATGCCCTAGAAGCGTCTTGCAGGGCAGCAGTCACCGATTCTGACCTTAGAAGGCTTGCATGGCTTAAGGGACAGCCCTTGCCAGACCAAGTCAAATCTAAATTATTGGATGCACCCTTGCACAAGGATAACTTATTTGACACTAAGGCAGAGGAGGTCTTTAAAAAGATGGAAGAAAAAGCTAAATCTATACAGATCCAGCCACCCAGTTCAGCAGGCATTGCCCCTCCAAGCACTGGTCCTTTTCTCCCACCAGGTCAGTTCAGCCCAGACCCCCCCAGACAGCATCCACAGGGAATTCAGACATCATAACAGTGGAATTCCTCCACTACAAAATCGGGGAGTTCTAAGCCATCCCCTCATGGTAAGAACTCACAATGGCTCTCCTCCCCCACCCCCTCCCTCTGCCCACCTACACTTACCCCTAGGAGGAAAACTCTCCTTTCACACAAGCACCTGGGCCACCATTACCAACGACCGCTGGGTCCTCCAAATAGTGTCCTAGGAATACATATTTTCTTTCCACACTCTTCCAACCTCAAAAGGGCTCCCAGATCTACCTCCAAACCAGTGGGCAGAGTCAAAAAAGCTTGTCCTTTTCCTGCTCTCTGTGAGGGCAATAGAGCACGTTCCTGCAGAATTGATGGGCCAAGGTTTCTACTCCAGACTATTTCTGCTACCCAGAAAAGAGGGCACCTGGCACCCCATCTCAATCTATCCATTTTAAACACCTTTGTGGTAATACCAAAATTTAAAATGCTCACCCTCCAGCAACTGCTACCCATGCTCTCCAAGGATGCTTAGCTAGCCACCCTAGACTTAAAAGAGGCCTACCTCCACATTCCTATCAGGAATCATACAGGAAATATCAGTTCTCTGCAGTTCCCTTTGGCTTATCTACTGCTTCCAGAGTTTTCACAAAATCTCTGGCTTCAGCCATTGCCTTCTGCAGACAAAGGAATATCCAAATTTACCCATACTTAGACAACTTCCTTAATTCAGGCAGACAGTCAGGAAAAACTGCTCAAGCACCTGGCCTTTGTAAAGTCCCTAATGACCTCCCTAAGATACACTATCAATGAAAAGAAATCCAAACTAGTGCCCACCCAAAGGATTATATTCTTGGGAGCAAGCACGGACACAGCATCCCAGATGGCATTCCTTACACCAGAAAAGCAAACTTACCTGACAGCCTACTTTTCTCAACTAGCCACCAGACCCCAGTTAACTGCATGGAAAATCCTGCAAGCTCTGGGGTTCTTGGCATCTTGCATTCTGTTCATTCCATATGCCAAACTGTATATGAGGAAACTTCAGTGGTACCTAAAAAGCCTTTGGTGTCAACACTCTCAAGACCTGGAAAATCTTATACCAATGATTCCTTGCCTAAGGAAATATTTTATTTGGTGGGCAGCAGCATGCTGCCACAACAAGGGACTACCTTTCTCACCCACCCCACTGCCCGGACCCTCACCAAAGATGATCAGACTATGCCTGGGGTGCACACCTGGATGGCAGGTGCATGCAGTGCCAATGGAGCCCACAGCAAATCCATCTGCACATCAACCAAAAAGAGTTGTTAGCTGTCCAGCACACATTGACAGCTTTCAGGCCCTTTCTCTCCCCAGGAGCTCTACTGATCAAAACAGACAACACCACTGTGATGTGGTATATCAACAAGCAGGGAGGGACTCACTCCTACCCTCTATGCAGGCTGACCATGACCCTTTGGCACACAGCCTCTGCCATGCAACTCCACCTGTTAGCACAATTCCTGCCAGGTTCTCTAAAGTCACTGGCAGACCACTTAAGCAGAAATCTTCTGGACCCACACGAGTGGCAGCTATACAAAAGAACCTTCACCCTAATAACTCAGAAATGGGGCACCCCAAAGGTCTACCTCTTTGCCTCCCACACCATCAACTCAGCAAATTCTGTACCAGGGACCATCACTGCATGGCTTGGAAAGTGGATGCCCTATCCTTCCCCTGGGTCAATCTGTCAGTCTATGCATTTCCTCCACTACCTCTCATCACCAGGGTACTGCTCAGAATAAGGGAGGAAAAACCAAGGACAATTCTTATTGCTCCATATTGGCCTCGCCAGCACTGGTACCCACTGCTGTGCAGCCTGTCCCATCTGCCACCATGGCATCTCACTCAGACCCCAACCCTCCTGACCCAGAGAGAAGGAGAATTCATGCATCCCCAATTGCGGACCCTCAATTTGGCAGCCTGGCTTATTCCCTGATCACTGATTAATCTGCCAACCTCAATAAACAGGTTCTAGATGTCATACGTGAGGCAATATGCCCTAGCACTAGAAAATCTTATGCTGACAAATGGAAAAGGTTCTGCAACTGGATTCAGGCTAAGGGAGCCGATACGGCACAGTCCTCCCTACCTCTCATCCTGGATTACCGAGCTGACCTTCTACACAGTGGTCTCTCATTTTTCTCTATTAAAATTCATGCCTCTGCTATCTCTGCTCATTTCCACACTGAGCAGCCCCTTTTCTCACACCCTCTGATCAAACAATTTCTAAGTGGGGCTAGCAACTTGAGGCCACCCAGAAAAGCACCTACCCCAGCTTGGGACCTTAACTTTGTGTTGGGAAAGCTCACCCTGCCCCCCTTTGAACCAGGATCTTCAGCAGAGTTAAAATTTATTTCCTGGAAGACAGCTTTTCTTCTGGCCATCACTTCAGCCAGAAGAGTCTCTGAGCTACAAGCACTCATGGCTGTGTAGCCCTTCATCATCTTCTATGCTGACACGGTTTCTTTCAGGACTAACACATCCTTCATGCCCAAAGTGATGTCCAGTGTGGCTCTCAGCCAATCCATTCATTTGCCCACCTTTTTCCCTTACCCACAAAACAAGGGGGTAAGGATCCTGCACTCCCTAGACGTGCACAGACAGCTCAGATTCTATCTAGACACAACTAAATTCAGAAAGTCTGATCAAATACTGGTTAGCTTTGCTGCAGGGGCAGAGGGCAAAACCATCTCCAAACAAACAGTTTCTAAATGGATAGCAAATTGCATCCATTTCTGTTACAAGTAACACAGAAAACCTACCCCTATGGGGGTCAGGACTCAATCCACCAGAGCAGCCTCCACCTCTGCAGCTTTCCTCAGAAGAGTCCCCACCAAGGACATCCTGGAGGCTGCCACCTGGACATCTGTTCACACTTTCACCAAGCATTACCACCTGCCTATCTTCTCCAAATCCAGACAGGCTTTGCCACTGAAGTCTTGCAGAGCATCCTAGCCAGCCCCAAGTCTCCTTGACTGTCTTCCCCCCTTTTCCTCAGCTTTGGGAATAAACCCAAATGTGATGACTGCAACAGTGAAACATGAAGAACATAGTAAAGTTGTGTACACTTACCATAAATTTAGATGTTCGAGTGTATTGACTGTTGCAGTCCTGGTTTCCCTCCTCCATTCTCCTCTTCTTTCATTCTCTCTCTCTTTGTCCTTATAAGGAACATTTTGGTATTTACTTTCTACTGGTGTGGCTCTTCCACCATAACCTGGCTCCCACTTGGGGGCTCTTGACAGTTAGGGCAAGAAAAACTGATGTAATGGCGTTGGCTGCCTTACTTTATACCACTGACGACCTGATGTCAGTCCTGAAGCGACAGCAACCAACACAGAAATACTAAGCCTCTGGTATTCGGCCAGCTGAGGGCTACCCTGGCAGGGATAACCCAAATGTGATGACTCTAACAGTGAATACACTTGAACATCTACATTTATGGTAAGGGTACACAACTGTACTATTTGCTCTGAGATACTGCACAATGGTACTTCCTATACTCAGCCAACAGATATTGCCAATATACTGGGCGAGAGAGTCAGTGCCAACTTTACCCCTCTCTCCCCTCCTAAAGGACCAATCACAGTACCGGAAGAATGCCAGGCACCCAGCATTACTGCAGCATAGGTTAAAGCTCCATTGTCCAAGGCCAAGAATACAGCTTCCATGGTATCCGACAATATCCCTGGCTGTGTTCTACATGAACTACAAAGCAAACTGGCACAACATCTGTGTGCCCTATTCAGTCACAGCCTCACCTCGGGCTTTGTCCCTACCGAATGGTGCACTGCTACAGTCATTCCTCTCCATAAAGGGGGAGCGACTACAGACCCTGGGAATTATTGCCCCATCAGCTTAATGAGTCTGATATGTAAAGCTATGGAGCGCATCATCATGGACCTGATTAACAAAGATATCGAAAATCTCCAAACTCTAGACCCTGCGCAGTTTGGCTTTGTGAAAGGGAAATCATGCCTGCTCATCCTGGTTGACTTCTTTGAGTCCGTCACTGGGCTGTGGATGAAGGTAAGGCAGTGCATACAACCTACCTTGATCTGGCCAATGCCTTTGATACTATTCCTCACTTGGGAATTATTGATGAACTCACCAAACTAGGTATCAATCCCTGTATCACTAGGTGGGTTGCAAATTGGCTCACAGATAGAAAACACAGTTGAAAGTAGTGGGCTGCCAACCACTCACAAGTGGAGTCCCACAGGGATCAGTCCTGGGTCCTCTCCTGTTCGTCATCTACTTCTCAGAAATCCAGGCCAACACAAAGGGACTCTGGCTGACCAAGTTCACAGACGACTGCAAGCTGGGAGACATTATTAACTCTCCAAGTGATGCAGACATCCTACAGAAAGGCCTCACTGAGACCAATGACTGGTGTCAAAGCCATGGCCTTAAGCTTATTGCCAAAAAATGTGACATCATCCCCTTTGTTAAAAACTCAGTTCCCGCTAATTACCACATGAATAGGAGCCCACTGAACACTGAAGGCATTATAAGAGATCTGGGAATGCAGGTTCACAGCAACCTCTCCTTCGATCACCACATTGCCACTGTGGTCAGGAAGTCCTTCTGTGTGGCACATCTCATTACCAAGGGGTTTGCATCCAGGAAGAAAGAGGTCATCGTCTCTGTCTGCTCTTCCCTCACTAGACCAGTCATTGAGTATAATGCCCCATTTGGCATGTACCTCAGTAGAAACCTGCAACAGCTGGAGATGCACAGAAGTACCTCATGAAAAGGATCCTAGGGATTAAACACATGTCCTACATGGACAGACTCAAAAGACTCCAGCTATTCTCTGTCTCATATCGCCCACTTAGAGGCGCTCTCTGCTTGACTTATAAAGCCATGTCTAACCCAGCTCTGATAGAAATGCTATATCTAAAGAAATCCCAATCCCGCCGCACCACACTGTCCAGAGACCTCAACCTCATTACCACAATCAACAGAACATGCTGGAGGGACAGGTTTCTCACCCAGAGCCTGCCCATGCTCTGGGAAAGATTTCCCATACATGTCAAGCAGAGCACCTTACTGGCCATCTTCAAGAGAAATATTGATGAGTGGATGGGAAATAGAAAGTTCTCCCTGGGGATCACTGCAGTGGCTCTGTTTGATAGAGGCACTAGGAACTAATGTCGGACGGCACAATGCCAGGGCACTTCTATGGGCTAGGCTTGTAAAGGCTCTAGGGCCATTAGCCTAGTACACACCTATGAACCTATCAGATCCAGCTTCACTATCAGATTCAGCTTCATACAGGCCCATTTCAATACAGAACCATGATTATAAGTGTTTATGTCTATAATGGCTAAAACAGTGGCAGACGTGATGCCGAAAATTGATAGATATAGATCAGTGTAGTCTTGTGGAGGGGAGGCAGACTTTTGACAACATTAACAGAACACTAATGATCCAGAGGGAAGCAGAATGTAAGAAAATACCACTGTTGTCGGTCTTGATGCAGAGAAAGCATTTGACAGAGAAGGCTGTGACTTTAGGAGCAGAGCAATGGAAGCATTTTCATTCCCTGATAAAATTATAAGGTTGATTAGGAGGATATATGAGAGATCAGAGGTGAAGTGGCAGGGGGGTGTTCTCTTATAATCACTGCTTGAGCAGAGGAACCAGGCAGGGGTGTTCTTTCTCCCCTTTGCTATTTGCATTATATTTAGAACCATTGGCACAGAAAATAAGGGACTCTGAAATTCAAGGATATAATTGGTAAGGTAGTCAAGAAACAGTGAATTTTGATCAGGACAAAATGAAAGGCAGTGATGCATAACAGAATGGTGATAAAGCTCCAGAGAGTAGCATCAGAAATGAATTGCAGACCTGCAGTAAAAGGTATGAAAACATCACTCTTGGGAATCTTACTGTTTGAAACTTGAAAAACAAGTAGAGGAGTCATTCAAGAGCATGTACTGAAGCAAATATTACATTTAGCTTTCATTACTTTACTTTGGTGATATGAAAGAAAGGTGTGTGATACAGCTCATATAAAGTGGCACTTGTGTCATTTTGCTGTATAATCTCTCTGCCAGTACAGAAATTTGGATCACAGCCTGTAGGGCTAATAACTAAACTAATGAAACAACAGGCTGCAGCTATACTTGGAAATACAGAACTCAGCATGAAAAAATAATAGGTGAAATGAAAAGTACAGAAAAAAATACGTAACACTTAGAATGGTACTACCAGACACATTATAAAATACTTTCATTCTCATTTTGAATGAGAAAAACTGCACAGATTGTTAAAATACAGAGAATCAAAGAAACTGACAATGAACAAGTCCAGTAATTTAGCAAGATGCAATGCCTGTACTACAAAATGCTTCAATGTGGATTCCAAAGTAGGCACTAAATAACATGAAATGCAAGGAATAGAGAACTCCATGTACTAATGTTTGTGAGCTGAATCACACATGCTTTCTACAGAAGAAGCAGCATGTAATAAAATCTATAAAGTACTATTGTTTGGCAAAGACAAAAGCCACTGCCTAAGCTAATTAACATTTCAAAAAAGACTGCATAATTTTGTTTACTAATCCTTTCCACAGATACTAGAAGTAGGGTTGCCACCCCTCCGTTTTTTTCCGGACTATCCGGAAATCAAACTGATTCTCCGTATTCTGTTTCAAAAAGGAAACAGACTATCGGAGTTTGTAAATCGGCTGATTTACTATGCTTTTTTACAGAAAAGCATAGTAAATCAGCCGAAAGCAGGCAGCATGAACGAAAAAAAGAGGGCGTTTCCCACCAGGTGATGTCGTCGTGATGTCACAAAATGAGCGGAATGTGAGTGGGAGAGGGGGCTGGGATGGGCGGGAGAGGGTGGGTTGGCAGGGTTACTGGTGACACGAGGGTGTGGCTTTACTCCGGTTTTCGCCACGAAGGAAGGTGGCAATGGCAACCCTAACTAGAAGTCAGGAGAAGGCAGGTCATTAAAAACAGCCACAAGCTAAAGTAATGAATGGCTCAACCTGAAAGATGTTGTGAGTAGATCAGGATAAAAAGGGACTGTGATTAAAAAGCTGAAACTTCCTGTTGGTAACCCTCCCCCTACCTTACACAGACAAGTCTCGAGCATGCCCAGAATTACACACTGCTCAAGTTAAACATTGCAGAATGTAAACAAAGAAACGCTGGGATTGTCCAGTCAACACCTCTCAGACATCAGGCTTAAGGACTTCAACAAACCACTATGTAGAAAAGCTCAGGTCTGCAGGAACTATTAAGAGTCTGTTTTTCATGAGATTGAGAGACTCAAATCAGGCCCATTACAAGGCAATCCAAATGTAAAGCTACAGAAAAAAGAACCGGAATGGCAGATTCGACTTAATGCTTATTGGACGCCAAGACTCAGTCAGACATACTCCATTAAGGGCATACTTGAGTTCAAGAAACAGAACTTAACATCTTTTACTAAAACACAGTAATTCAGATGTAGATATATATATATATATATATATATATATATATATATATATGGAGAGAGAGAGAGATAGATGGATATAGATAGCTGTAGTAATTTATGTCTATGCTTCATTTTAATTTTTTTATCTTTAGCAATACTGCTGTGGTGGTGCTGCGGTAGCGCTGTCGTCTGACAGTAAGACATTGTCCCGTTCAATTCTCAGTTAGTGTCTTCTGTCTGGAGACATGCGTGAATGGGCGTACCTTCATTGAAGGTTGTGCATCAGGGCTGGCAACTCGGCACGTAAAAATCTACTGCCAATCATTAGCGGACCGGAGTACCGCTGTGGCGACCCCTAACCGGGAAAAGCTGAAAGACACAACAACTAGATGTTTAATGGTTATTTTACTTTTTATATTAAGTTTACATTAGATATTTGAGTATTACCTTTACTTCCATTGCAGCTTTTATTTACATTTGATATTTGAGGTTTAATTTAATGTCAAATTAAATTGTTTATACTATGATATATCTGATAAATAGTATGAACGTCCATGCTGGTACATGCTAGCATAGTGAGATCTGAGGAGACCCTTCACTTTATTAACAGAAACAGTCAGAAGCGTTTTAAAATAATAATTTTGCAGTGAGCACAAGCATAGACATATGTATTTACTTAACAAAATTACACATACATTCTCCATTTTTATGTAGATATATGTATGCATGTGTCTATTTATATATATGTGTGTATAGGTTCCCTTCAGAAGCTCAAAATACTGAAATCTCGAATTTCAGTATTTTGAGCCCAAGAAACCAAATCCACATAATAGCGAAAGTTTAGAAGCATGAAATTTAAAACCTCGAATACTGGAGGTTTTGAATTTTGCGTTTCTAAACTTCCGCTGTGGTCATGTATTCAGGTAAGCGTGTATGTTAAGGGGTTTGGGTAGGGGCTGTGGTGTGTGTCAGTGTGTTTTGTTGCTGTGATGTGTGTGTGCGAGGAAAATGTAGCTTCTATGGTGGTGTTTTTTGTGTGTTTGTATGTGGTGCGACCTCGGAGTGAGAATATTTAAGTAGGGGGGTGTGGGAGGTGCAGCCCCCCACATGGGGGTGCAAGGGTGCTTGCCCCCCTGCTTTCATGTAGTAGAGGGATTGTGTGTGTTTGTGTGGAGGATGGTGTGTATGTGTGTGTATGTGTGTGTGTGTGTGTGTGTGTGTGTGTGTGTGTGTAGTAAAACTGCGAAATTCAAAACCTCTGGTATTCGAGGTTTTGAATTTCGCGGTTTTTAGTTTTCGTTATGTGGATTCGGCTTCTTGGACTCGAGATACTGAAATTTGAGATTTCAGTATTTTGAGCTTCTGAAGTGAATCTGTGTGTGTGTGTGTGTGTGTGTGTGTGTGTGTGTGTGTGTGTGTGTGTATGTGTATACATATATATGTGTGTGTGTGTGTGTTTTATGTAGATAGATGGACGTACATATTGCATATTTTTTTGGTTTGGCATTACTCTGTCCTTATGTGTGGCCCATCTCTCACCTCTTCCCTCTCTTATGTTTTCTGAATCTGGAAATCTTCATAGAATAACACACACACACATAAGTCTTCACACTTTGCTTTTCTTTTACCTTGTCTTAATACTAGACCTGTGGGCATTTTGCTTTCCTGGCTCTTTGAAACTTCCTAAACTCAACACACAGTTGCTAAATCCTAATTGTATGTCTGTCTTTAGCAGCATACTTCTGTTTTTGAATTCTGTTAATCGTAAGTCTCCTCCCCTCTCCCATCACATCATTATTACTCAGAGTGTAGTCTGAGTGCCATCTTTTTTTCATCCAATAAACATTTTTATTAAATTATCACATGACATAGGCAGTCTTACATTTATATAAATGAAAAACAAACAACATTGGTACCACTTTAGTTGCAAACAGTGTACACCGCAGACACCACTGAAACAACTGTAGTTGCAAACATTATACATCACTTATAATCCATCCAGTTCTCGTCAGTTTAGCATTATATGGGTCATTCAAATCCTGGTTCTTAAACCTCAATCTGTCTCTGGGTATATTGTTCCCACATTTCACACTTTTTTCTGTGTAGCTTGTTGCGCCCTTTTTCTAACGATCCCAATTGCAGTTGTTTTATCTCTGTTACTATATTCACTGCTTCTAGTAAAGTTGGTCTAGACTTTGATTTCCCCTTTGTAGTAATTGCATTTTTGGCAGTCAAAATAATTGGACTCAACAAAAATTTACTATGTCTAGGCAATTCCGATTCTGTATCACAGCTCAAAAGAAAATCATCTCCCTACTCAATCCAATCTACTCACCCAGCATCTCCCAACAGAGGGGTTTGTAGGGAATCCCTAAAGTCTTCCAGCTCATTACAGTCCCAAAAAATATGTTCCCATCTACCTCTTTCTTGCCTGTCACACCTCCAACATTTGATATCCACCTGAGAAAAAATTCTTTATAGTCTACTTGGTATATATGCACTTCCAGGCAAAGATCCTAAATCTTCTAGACTGTTGCATATTTGTGAGAGACATATGTCCCCCCATTGTCTGTTTGTGAATTGGACACAAGAGTAGGGCACCGAATATATAAAAACTGCTCCTTTTAATCAGCAGGAACTTTTATCTTTCTTCTTCTTCTCTTTCAGCTGTTCCCATTAGGGGTCGCCACAGCAGATCATCTGTTTCCATTTCTTCCTGTCCTCTGCATCTTGCTATGTCACACCAATCACCTGCATGTCCTCTCTCACCACATCCATAAACCTTATCTTAGACTTTCCTCTTTTCCTCTTACCTGGCAGCTCCATCCTTAGCATCCTTTTCCCAATATACCCAGCATCCCTCCTCAGCACATGTCCAAACCAATGCAGTATCCCTTCTCTGTTCATTAAAAGGAGCGTTTTTTTTACACCTTTGGTGCTCTATTCTTGTGTCCAGACATTGTGGTTATTGTTTTTTCTTGCTGGGCATACTCCTGTTGTTTTGTGTTCTCTTTGTGAATTGCTTATCCAGTCTCTGTTCCCAATCCTTTCTAAGCTCCTCTGATTGATTCTTATAATTGTCATGCAATATTTTATATGCTCTAATGATAGGAGGTACTGACAGCACAGCTAGCTGGAGTTTTGTAAATAATTATATGTCATTTGTGAATATCAAACTGATTTATACAAGATGCTTGTGTTATAAATGTATTAGAACTGTATGTCATGTGTATATCAGACTGATTTGTACAGATGTGTGTGTTGAAAAGGTATTTGTAAAGTGCTTGTGTTTGAAATATATCCACAGTGTGTCATGCTGGAGAGAACAGAAATGTACATGCACTGTTGTAACTCGTTAAATGTATATGTTTTAACACAAGAAACTGGAAGGTTAACCTCAGTCCAGCAAACTTTAAAATATATCTGAAATTAAATCATTTTATGGGCTAGGCCATAAAAATGCTATCTGAACAGGTTTCAATGCAGCCAGACACAAAGTCTGTACTAGGAAGCTTTCTGTATTGTCTTTGGGGTGAACAGATTAGTACTGTGGAAGCATGGAGGTATGAAATTGTTTTATGACTTCCATCATCTGCCACAGAATTGAGCAAAAGCCCTTGTATGTGTATTTTTACAGGTAGGTTCTAAATCCTGCCAGCTTCCAGCAATGGGGGTTTGCATGGGAACTAGATGTCAGATGACAAGAAGTGATGTCCTTCTCCAAGCTATCCCAGAAGTAATATTTTAGATATCATTTTGAGAAGTGTTTTAGTGAAACTGAGCAATTTGTATTCTGTCTTGGGCCTAACAACAAAAAGGACCATTCACCACATCATCTTGGGCCTAACAACAAGAAGGACCATTCACCACATCACCTACCTTTCTCTATTAAGTAAGTAGATAATAATATAATTCTCTTAGATTCAGTCAGGAATATAGTGAAGCTTAGTTTAGAGACTGTTTTTCTTTGAGACTGTCCTTCAATGTTATTTTAACTATTTCCTGTGATTTTGAACTCTGATGCCACTCTTACTATTTATTATTAAATGTATTTAAACCTTTCATTGTGGCTGATCTTTGTAGAGATATTTAAGTTTTGAGAGTATTTGCATATTTATTTGGTGACACTGTGTAGGCCAATCCTTATAACCTTGCTCTTGGTCAAACTACATTTGAATTAATATTAATTTCACTCAGTATATTGGGTATCCTTAAGGAACCTTAAGGTAGCTGGCAGGAGTGTCTGGTGGCAGTCATAACTACCTTATAGTCTGGGCAGAATGGGGCATAGTTAATAAACCTATGCCACTCTTTCCCAGGTGTGTGTTTGTGTGTAAATCAAATCTCAAAGAATGTGTGTGTGTGTGTCAGCTTCTTGGGCAGGGACATGAAGCACTAGTTGGACAGAGAGGGTGCTGGAGGTCTTGGCTTGGACACTCAGCTGAGAGCTCAACTTTATAGCTGTGCCAGTGGGAAATCTTAATGGAGATCTGGAGAAAGAGGGAGAAACCAGCCCAGGGCTGACTGTGTTCCCCTTGTGCTTTTAAGAGAGATTGTGCTTGATGCAGAGAGCTGCATCTGGAGATACTATGTGTATACCTGTTATCCTCTCAGTGAATGTTCCCCACAGGTGCCAGTGGTGAGGACTGAGACTACTTGATTACTGACCCACTGGTGTGGCATCACATCTTCTATTAATTTCTCCTTTTTAATGGCAGATTCTGTACTAGATTCTATTAAAAACTCTACCAGTCCTGATCTTTCATATAGTACCTCCCTGTTTCTTTCTCTTTGCTTATACTGTGATATCAATCATTGATAGGGAAAGTAGTCTCTAACCTGCAGTCCAAATAAATTCTTGGCCTCTTTCCATTCTATTACCTTTTCCTTTCTAGCTATTTGCTCCCAATACCTTGGTTCTTTGCCAGTTTTCTCCATAAATTCCAGCCCCCTCTTGCCTATTATTAGTATACTTAACCACAGTCATCCCTATCGGCAGAAACTGTTTTCTCCATTCTTATGCTGGTTTAGTTCTTAGAATACTCTGTTATTTTACGGATATTCATAAAATGACAAATACTCTGTATTATTTTTGTTGTTCTCCTTAAGAGTCTGCATCCAAAATCCCAATCTCTCCTTATTTCTTGAGTACCCCCCGTATCATTCCTTTCCACTTTGAATTGTAGTTTTATGCTTGTGCTGTGTGTAACAGCCTTAACTGTGTTGCTCTAAAATACCCCCAAATTGGGTAATTTTAGTCCACCTTGTCCTATTGGAAGAATCAGCTTATCCCACTTGACCCTTGCTGTCTTCCTTTTCAAATAAAATCCTTCAATTCTTTTTTAAATGCTATCCACAGCTTCTTCGCTGGTTGATAAAAATATACCCGACCTGTGTACAAGTCTAAAAGGACTAAAGACACTTTAATTGCTTGTATCTTAGAATGCATATCAGTATAACAAAATTTCCAGTTCCTCAATTGTTGTATTATCTTTTTTGTCTCTTCACACATATCCTTAGCTGCCACAATAGAGTCATTTCTAATCCATACTCCTAAATACATTGTTTTGTCATGTCCCCATAAATATGGATATTTTTGGACCAGTCTCTGTGTGGATACATAATTTACCACTATTGCCTTTGTTTTAGCTTCATTAAGTTTGTATCCCGAGAAGATCTGAAAATGTCTTAAAATGTTCCACAACACTGTAATGACCCTTTCTGGTTTCATGTATAAAATAATATCATCTGCAAATAGAGCCAGCTTTTCCTGACTACCATACCAATTATATCCTTGAATTTTTGAGTCTCTTATTTTCTTTGCCAGTGGTTCTAAATGTAATGGAAACAACAAAAGGGAAAGCAGACAACCTTGCCTGATTCGTCTACACAAGCACAAGTTATCAGAGAGGACCCAACCTACTTTAATTTTCACCTCTAGTCCCTCATATATACTCCTAATTAACATTATAATTGTATCAGGGAAAGCAAATTTATTTATTTTATTTATTTATTTCAGTTTGATGACCGGGGAAGTCCACTGGGCCAAGAAGAGCCCATTTTCAGTGAAGGCCCAGGGAGAGAAGCTCCAATAACAATAACAGTAACAAATATTTAACAATAATAATAAACATGCATATGAAGCAGACATATAACACATGCTGAAAGTACAATTAACAAAATATGAAGAAATAAACAAGCATATGTATATAGAGTATCTGTAGAAATAGCAGATATATATTCAGTACGCAGATATACAGTAAGCAGAGTAAAACTTGGTAAAGACTTTACAGAGGTAGGATTTGTGCATTAATAAAATGATGGGAGTTCAGAACGAATATTAGTTATGCTTTTTCAGGTATAGGATGTTGTCCATGCCGAGGGTAAATGAATTACATAAGAAGAGATGCTTCTGGTACAAATTGGTTGTAGAGAAGGTAAGCAAATAACTTTCTAAGGAAATAATACAAGCACACAGGGAATTCCATAGGTGAATCATTTCTAGACAGGAGTAACAGTATTTATATAGATGCAAAATAGCAGGTAATAAAATGAGGGTAGAAACGCAGTCCAGCAGGTAATAAAATGAGGGTAGAAATGCAGTCCAGCAGTAATTGTAGACTTATGTATGTTAGGAGAATGGTAAGATGGTGGTAATAAGCAGAATTCAGGAGTAGAATGAGGGTGTCAGTAGGGAGAGGCTAATGGGTTGAAGTGAGGAAAGAGCAGGGGCAAGTCCATTTAGAGGACAGGTAGGAGTGTTGGAGACATTCCTACAAATGCTTCCACTGCCTTGCTCATGAAGTCGCAGTGTACTCTGTCAAATGTTTTCTCTGCAACAAGACCCACCAATAACAGTGGTATTTTCTTTCATTCTGCTTCACTCTACATCATCAGTGTTCTGTTAATATTGTCAAATGTTTGCCTCCCCTTCACAAAACCACACTGATCCATATCTATCAATTTTGGTATCACTTTTGCCATTCTTTTAGCCATTATAGACATAAACACTTTATAATCATGGTTTAGTTTTGAAATGGGCCTGTATGAAGCTGGAGCCAATGGATATTTACCCTCTTTACATATTACTGTTACCACCGCCTTCTTCCAGGATGCTGATATTTCTCCTCCATTTAAAATACTGTTAAAACCTACCAGATCTTTATCAGTTTTTCCCTCCAAGCTTCCAAACTTCCACAGGAATACCATCTATTCCTGGGGACTTTCCTGTAGATTGGTTATACATAGCCATTTTTATCTCATCTCTTCCTATCCTGTTAGTAATTGAGCCTCATCTACCTCTAGCCTTGGCATATTTAATTCTTCCATAAACATTTCCATTTTTTACCTTTTCTTGATTTCCATATTTCTCTGCTTTATACAAACTTTCATAAAATCTTTGAAATATTTCTAATAAATCTGCAGGGTCTCTTGTTATCTTCCTTGTTATAGGCTCCCTAAGCCTGGTGACAGCCCTTTCAACTTTCTGTTGGCTGAGTCATTGTGCTAAACATTTTTGTGCTCTAGAATTATTATCAAAAATAGTTGCTTAACAGCAGTCTGTAAAACTAATGCATGTTATTTAGATAATCCCTTATTTTCTGTTTAGCATTCTGCAGTTGCTTCTTTTCTTGTTTTGAGAGATTCCCCCTGTTTTGCAATACTTTAACATTTGTCAGTCCCTCTAAATAGTTTGGTCTCCCTTTCCTTTATTTCCACCCTAGTTTTACACTCCACTTTAATTTTATCCCACTCCCTAGCTATATTTTCAGAAGAAATTTCTATCTTCTGTAGTAGCTCCTCAATTAATTCCAAAACCCATTCCTTAAATTCCTCTCTTTTCAGCCGATAGGTGGGAAAGCACCAGTGTCTCTTTTATTTTGTTACCTTGCATTTTTATTTTAATTATCAGTGCATGATCTGAAATAGTAATTGGGTGCATTTCAAGACCTTCAATTAACTACACGTGTTCCTGTGAGATATAAATTCTGTCTGGCCTAGCCCAGTTTTTATATCTTGGAGAATAATAGTGTATGTAAATTCACTTTGAACTCCTAGTACTGAATTCACATTTCTATTCCAAACTTTTTCATAAACTTCTTCAAAAATCTATCCCCTTTGTTATATTTTCCCTTGTAGGCCCCCCAGTCACATCTTCACTGTTGCAAACCAAATTCCAGTCCCCACCTACAAGTAATATTCCTTGCTGAAAGCTGATTATTTCTCCCAGAATTTTCTTAACATCCATTATAGCAGTTGTAGGTGGAATGTAAATGCATGCCAGTGTAATCCTTCTCCCTTGCCAATAGCCCCTTAGTACTATATATCTTCCATTATTACCTTCTTCCTCTTCTGTCACTATTGGAGCTCCTCTTGCAATTAATATACATACTAATTTTCCTTTGCCCCGGATGTTCCACTGAATAACCATCCTGAAAACCTTTCTTTATCAAATTCACATGTTCAGTTCTTTCCAGGTGTGTCTCCTGTAGCATAGCTATTTGCACTCTATGGTTTTTAATATAGTCCACTACTCTTTCTTTTTTATATTTATCTGTAAGATCTGTAAGATAATTCAGATTGAAAGACATTACAGAAAGCATAATTTTTTATATAGTTACTACTATCTTTTATGTATAACTGCTTTTTTGTTAAATGTCTGGTTCCAACTTTTATGCTACATGCATATACTGTTCTGCAAGTTGTCTTTTATACAGTTGTTTCTTGTCATATCCATTTGAGCCATTGCCATATCTTACATTACTTTTTTTTTCAAAGCCCTCAAACAGAACAAAGCCCCCCACAAACCCACCAAAAACACATTAACTTAATAATAGCACACAAAACTATGTACATGTTAAAATATTGAAGTTTCTGCTTCCTAATAAGAACAAAAATTCTAAGTTGATAGCCACACAGACAGGCTGGAATTAACCAAAAAGAAATGTTAGTCATGCTTGGACGCATGCTACAGCCTGCACGATTATTAAGTGCTATTTGATTTTGTCTATTTTTATAGCTCTCTCAGCTGAGAAAACACTTGAATGCTTTCAGCAAACACTTTCTCCAAGCATTTCCCTATCAAATTGTTTTCTAGTGGCATGCAAACTAGACACAAAACTACTAAGGGTACATTGTTTACCAGGAAAAAGGCTTATAATATTCAATATTCCTTTTCATTTACATGCTTTGTAATAAACTTCTTACTGGATAACACCTAGGGTCTCAACCCAGTCATTTCCATATGCAAGCATGGGAAAAAGCACACTGATTTTGATTTTGTCATATTCTGTTAACGAGACCTTTCCTCTCTCCCCCATTTCTCCTCTCATCCCCCCTTTTTTTACATTGCATTGCTTACATTTCTTAAAACTGAACAAAGAAAAAGAAAGAAGGGAGAAAAAGAAAACACAGAAGCACCAGTTTATATTAATATCCCCATTGCATTAAAAAAACTGAGAAAAATTTACTTCAAGTCTAATTTGTTTTGTCTTATCTTTCAAGCCCTTGCAACTGGGAAAACCCTGATTACTTTCAGAGAACATTATGTCCTAGCCAATTTCTCTTTTTTTCTTTTCCCTCTGCCAACTCCCTTCCACCAGACTGTTTCCAGCTTCTCTTTATCAGCTTGTCTCCATGGAGACATGAGAACCAGACAGCCAGTTTCTCTTTATCAGATTGTTTCCATGGAAACTTGAAGACCATCTGCAGAATTACTACTAAGTATACATGCATTTGCTTGAAAAAAATTATAATATTGAATGTTCTTTTTCATTTACTTGCTCTGTCTTAAAACTAATCAATCTGAGTTCCTTAATACAGTCATTTCCTCATGCAAGAATGAAAAAAAACACATTAATTTTAACTTTGTCATGCCTTTTTTTCTTTTTTTAATCTTTTTTTTACATTGCATTGCCTATATTTCTCAAAACTGTACAAGAAGAAAAAGAAAAAACAGCAGCACCTGTTAACAATCCCTGTTACACTTAGTGTGCAAAGAAAACCACGCACCACAAATGCAATATTGTTAAGAAAAGAATGTTTCTTTAATTACAGTTAGCTTTCTGCCCTCACTTCCCCTCCCCTACCCATTTTCCGAACATTAATGACACCAAACAGAGCATATACTTTAGAGTCCCCCACAAATCCAAAAAATTTTGAAAAAGTCCAATATTTCCAGATTTTGTTGTTCTGTAATATTTCAAAAGTATAATTATTGCATTGTAATCCCACATTGAGTTACTGGTTTTATTACTGTTCTTCTCCATTGCCCAAATAGTGTATCTGCATTTCTATCATACTCTTGATTTTTCTAGTCAACTCTCATGCTCCCTTCCTTCTCTCTAACATGTTCGTTGAAGTACTGGAAAAGGTTTCACAGGCACAGTCTCTCTCTGTTTTTCTTACCAGAAGAACAAGAAGCAGAATCCCCTTCTGTTTTACAGCTCACTTTTTGTTGGACAAACTTTTGTATTTCCTCCTTAGTATGCATTCATCAAAAAAATAATTGTGTCCCTCTAGGGAAGAATACTTTAAAAACAGCTGAATCTCACACCCACGTCTTGACATTCCCTGAATAGTGGAATGAATTTATTCCTCTTCTGCCTAGTGTACAGTGAGTAATCATTCTCCATAAACACTCTGCTGTCTCCCATGTTTAGTATTTGGTCCTTCTGCCACAGTTTTGTCAGAATCAACTCCTTCTGCTGGTAGGATTGCATCTTTACTATTAAAAATCTAGGTTGCTTTCTTATAGGTAGGTTTGGGGCGTACACATGATGTGCCCTTTCAACTAACAACTTGTGCTGTGGTATACCAGTCCAGTTGCTTATTTGTGCTTTTATAAAATTAATGCAGTCTGTTCCTTCCAGCTTCTCTGGTGTAGCTGAAAATCTCAGGTTTTCCCTACATGCTCTGTCCTCTAATTCTATTATTTTTTTAAACATCTCTTCCTGAGCAGTCTCGTTCAGCCAGCCATTTCTTCATTTCAACCTCTGATTTTTTGCAGTTTTATCATCTCATGTGAATATCTGTTTAAAGCTTCTTCCATTTTTTACAGCCTTTTGTTGTTTGTGTTGATGTACTCCGTCGGTGTTTTGTTTAGTTTTAGCAGGTCTGTATGCAGTTGTCTTATATCTTCCTGTAGGTTATTGGAAGTCATGTCTGAAGGTTGCATTGCTTTTTGCTGAACAGCTGCAGAACTTTTCCCAGTCAGTGTTTCTTCCTCACTTTTTGTAGCTGATTTTTTTCCAGGTCTTCTGTATTTCTTTATTCCTGGCATCCAGGCAGTGCACTTACTATCCAGTTACTGAAATTTATCCATAAACACAAGTCTACTGGCCTTCTCTGCTGAGTTTCTGTTTTCACACTGGGAGAGCTAGAGACAAGCTGTTACTCAGTGTGCAGCCATCTTGGAAATCCAGTCTTACTGCCATCTTTTTCATTATAAACTACATTAACTTAATAAAAATGCAGAACCTGATAATTGTATTGATGTTAAGTTGTCAATCTCGCCTTCATTCTTGCTTGATGGGTTCGAGCCGATCCCACTTGCTTTAGCTCGAGAACTCCTTTTACCAGCTCGAGGCAGCCCCATATCCCATGATGCAAGGCAGGAAGTACCCAGATCTGCTTGGGAGGTCTTCTCTTTACCAGCTCCTGGTAAGTAGTTCACATTTGTGATATTTAAGCCCCTTCTTTAGTTAAAACTAATATTTTTGATAGTTTTAATTTAATCTTAACCTTTTTCTGACAGAAATCCCTGTCTCTTTTAATTTTTTTTAGTCAGTCAATTTTCCCTATCCCATCCCCCCCCGTTAGGGTGTGTGTGTTGGTGTTTTTTACTAAATACCTCTTGGTATTAGTTTAATTTATTTTTGACTGGTGTGTGTGTGTTGTGTTTAGGCACCATGTCTAAGGAGAGTGTTTCAGGTTTTAAGAAGTGTGACTCGTGCTGTCAGAAGATGTCTCTGACAGACGGTCACACTTCTTGCCTGTACTGTTTGGGCCCTCTTCACCTGCAGGACTCCTGTGCTATTTGTCACTCCTTCAGCCAGAGAGTCCTGCAGGAGAGACGCAATAAGTTGATTCTCAGGCTTAAGCGGAGGGCTCTCCGCTAAGTCGGCTCCACAGAAATCAACAAAATCTGCCAAGGCCCAGGCTTCTGTTTCTAAGCCTGCGGCCTCGCCCCACGTATAGAGTCGAGATCGGCTCGCTGGAGCCGATTCTGATCCAAAGTTTTCGCCGATGGCTATCGGTGCCACTGCTTTTGAGACCACTGTGGTGTCGGCCCGATCGGCTCCGACACCCACGCGGCATCGGTGTCGGCTCCCGGCTCCGACACCCATGTGGCACAGGCATCGGTGTCGGCTCGATCGGCTCTGACACCGTTATTCCGTTCGCCCGCTGGAGCCGATACATCAAGACGTTCTGCCGGCTCCGAAATCGGTGCCGACAGGATCAGTAGTATCGGCTCCGATGGCCCATTCCAGGAAGAGGTCGAGGTCTCCTTCCTTGGAGCCGATATTTCGGCCCGCCTCTTCTATCGGAACGGAGCCATCGGAGCCGATCTTCAAGGTCATCCAGGTTGTCAGATCATGACCTAGAGAGAGTGGTCAGTAGATTGCTCAAGTCACAGGTACTGGCCCAAATGCTACACAGTCCGTCTCAGCAGACGACTGTTGGTCCACACACCTGTTACAGTTCCTCCTTCGACTCTACCCCAGAGTTTGGAGTTGGAGTCTTCGGGCATGGTTACTGCGCTGGAGGACGGATACCTCCTTCTGTCCCTTCAGCCCTACTCTTATCTCCTCTTCCTTAGAGGGATTCGGTGGTCGGGCTTCCATGGTCTCCTCCGAGGGGTGAGTGGCATCGGACCCTTGTCCGAGCCCGCTCTTCCCCTTGGAGCCTCGGCCTTGGTGAGCTCGGCTCCGACGAGTTCCTAGCTCTTCGGAGCGGGTTCTCTCGGACCTGCCTGGGAGGGGAGCATTCGAGGTGATGAAGAGTGTACTGGCCACTGGTATCAGTCAGCAGTCTCTTCCCGTAGCTCCTCCCTCTATTGTACCTGTTGACATCTCTGCCACTTCTCTTGCTATAGGACCCAGAGATCCTCCGCCTCAGGTTTCCCCATTGGGAATTTCCCCCTCTTCCGAGGATTCTCCTGATGTTTCGGGAGATCCTCCTAGGAAGAGGACTTGTAAGAGGAAGCATGTAGACTCCCTGAGTCTGTCACTGGATACTGACTTTGATGAGTCAGAGGGATCCCTAGATCCCCCTCTGAGGATGTCTCTTTCTCAGACATCCTAGAACTTCTGAAACAGAGGGGAAACTGGCCCACCAACAATCCCTCTGAGGATGAGTCAGTATACCTAGAGGCGTTTGGATCTCGGCCCTCCACCTCCTGGGTATCTCCGCCTTTCGACCCCTTATGCAGGTTATTGCACGAAAGGCGTGGACAGCTCCTGACTCTGTAGAGCCAGTCCCTAGGAGGCCTTCTAAATTTATCACTGCCCTAGTGACAAACAATTCCTTACCAAGGGTGTCCCCGCTGATGCCATGGTGGTGGCTGCGCCACCAAAAGGAACTTGCAGATCCTTCCGTGCCCGTCCATCCTCCTAATAAGGACTCTAGGACCATGGATAGGTACGGCAAGCGGATGTTTTCCTCAGCGACCTTTGCTATCGCTGAATTATCTTTGTCACTTCACCAGACTCCAGAGATATCCTGAAGGAGCTGGGAGAAGTAGTTCAGGATCCTACAGCTGCAGGGGCTCAAGAAAAGATTGCTTCGCAGCTAGGAACCCTCAATTCCATTGCTAACTCCTCCATGCGGCTAATATCTTATGCTGCGGATGGAGCAGAGCCGCAGGCACAGGTGTGGCTCTTAGACGCCAAGCCTGGATGCGGCTATGTGATTTGCGGATCCCTTTAAGGCGTCCTTCACAAATTCTCCCTTTGATGGGTCAGCTTTGTTTGGCCCTCAGGTGAAGGAGACCTTGACCAGGTGTGAGCAGGACGGCAAGACTCTTTCTGCTGTTGGAGTCCGTTTTCCACCCCTTCTAGGCCTTATCCCAAAGGACAGAAGGGTGGGAAGATGTGGTTCCGTAAATCCCAAGGAGTCACGCCGGATTCACGTGGTCAGTTTACCCCTAGAGGCAGAGGGGTAACAACAACAGACGCCTAGAGGCAGAGGGGTCCGAAGAACCAGGGCAACAGGGAGTCTCTTCCTGAGAAGCCTTTTCAGCATCCCTGTGGTGTTGCCCGGCTGTCCCTCCTTGGAGGCAGTCGGGAAGATTATCACTGTACCCAGAAGCCTGGCATTCCCTCACTCAAGACAGATGGGTACAGTCGATCATATCCAAGGGTTACATAATTCCTTTCGAGGAAAGTCCCTTCCCTCAAGTTCCTTCCAGATGTACCACCCGGTCTAAGGGACATTGCAGAGTTAGAAATCGCAAAACTACTGCAAAAAGAGCCATTCAGCCAGTTACAATAGACCATTCAGAGCCCGGAATCTACTCAAGGTTCTTTTGGTCCCCAAAAGACGGGAGACTGGAGACCAATATTGGATCTCAGCAGACTCAACAAGTCTGTCAGGAAGACAAGATTCGAATGGTCACTCTTCAGTCAATTCTGCCCTTCTTACAGAAGGACAACTGGATGTGCTCAATAGATCTTCAGGATGACTATCACATCAAAATTCACAGACGCCCAGGAGATTTCTCCGCCGGGCTGGGGTCCAGTCATTTCCAGTTCAGAGCCCTGCCCTTTGGTCTCACTACAGCCCCAGAGTGTTCACCAAATGCATGGCAGTGGTCACGGCTCACCTGAGACGTCAAGGATTCCAGGTGTTTCCGTGTCTCGACGACTGGCTCCTGTCAGCCACCACCAGGCATCAGCTTATACAAGCCAGGGATTACACAATAGACCTTTGTTCTCATTTGGGCATCTCAGTCAACTTCGAAAAGTCATCCTTATCGCCCTGCCAGTCTATTACCTTCATAGGCGCAAACTTAAACACTGTTCGGATGTCAGCTACCCTTACAGAACAAAGAGTTTCAGACATTCAGACTCATGTCAGGATCATTGTGACCAGCAAGAAAGTACAGGCCAGAATGGTTCTAAAGGTATTAGGTCTCATGGCTGCGGCCATCACTCTTCTTCCCCTGGCTCGATTCTACATGCGCCTTCAGTGGATGCTGTTCACACAGTGGTCATACCAGCAGCTCCCAATGCATCACCAGATTCTGGTGACACAAACATGCAAAGAACATCTTGCTTGGTGGATCACATCGTCTCAGGTTCACCAAGGCAGATGCTTTGTACCTCCGTCCCCGATAGCCACTGTCACCACGGATGCCTCCCTGATCGGGTGGGGGGGTCATTATCAGGGCAGGATGGTTCATGGCAACCGCTCGGTACCATCTGCACATAAATGTCCTGGAGATTAGAGCAGTGCTTTTAACGTTGCAAGCCCTCAACGACTTTCTTCCAGGGACAATTGCAGTCCACACAGACAACATGTCTGTAGTTTGGTATATCAACAAACAGGGCGGAACCAAGTCCTACCCCTTGTGTCGAGAAGCGCTCAGACTATGGCAATGGGCGATCTCCTCTCATCGGTTTCTGGTAGCAACGCATATCCCTGGGAAAACCAACATTATAGCGGACAGATTGAGCAGAGCTATTCTCATGCCTCACGAGTGGTCTCTCAAGCAATCCATAGCGGAAGAGATTTTTCTGGAATGGGGTCGCCCATGTTGCGATCTTTTGCTACTCCCCAAAACAGCAAATGTCCAGACTTCTTCAGCCTCTTCCTCTAGCAGGCCATCCCCCAGAGACGCTCTGACCCAGGATTGGCCCCAGGGGCTTCTTTATGCCTTCCTCCATTTCCTCTGATCCCTCAGGTGATCCAGAAAGCTACCGCTTTGAGAGCCAAATTGATTCTCATTGCCCTTATTGGCCTCAACAAGTTTGGTTCCGTTCCTCCATCATCACCTTTTGGTGCAGCCGTGGCATCTGGACCCAGTGCCAGATCTACTGATTCACCAATCCGGTCAGCTGCACCGGTCAATCCCTTCTCTCAACCTCACAGCATGGTTGCTCCACTTCTTTCCTTAGCCAGGCTTCCTTTGATCTCTAACCCAGTTAGAGATATCATAGTAACTTCACTAAAATCCTCTACCAGGAGGATTTACAAAATGGAAACGTTTCTCTTATTGGGCTAAGGCCCAAAATATTGATCCTTTGCCCCTACGCCCCTGTTCAGGCAGTTCTGGACTTCTTAGCAGAGATTTTTCATGCAGGCTCCTCTTCTTCCACAGTCAGAGTTCAGTTGGCTGCTATTTCTAATTTTCATGTTGGGATAGCAGATCATAATATTATGTCCCATAGGCTCTGCAGGGCCTTCTTGAAAGGAATTTTCCTACTAAAGCCTCCAATCAGGAATCCTCCTCCTCAGTGGGATCTAAATTTAGTGCTGACATCCTTGATTCTTCCCCTTCGAGCCAGCTGTTTCTTGTTCCCTGAAATATCTTTCTTGGAAAACTTTATTCCTAGTGGCTATTACATCTGCCAGGAGGGTGTCTGAACTTCATGCTCTTTCGGTTCGACCCCTATTTGATTTTTCACAAAGACAGAGTATCTTTGAGAACTAATCCATCATTTTTACCTAAGGTCGCTTCAAAAACAATCTGAATCAATCCATTGATCTCCTGTATTTTTCCTAACTATTCAGATAGAGCTGAACAAAAGCTACATTATCTTGACGTCCACCGTCAGCTTAGATATTATTTGGACAGAACAAAAAATTTAGGAAATCTGATCAACTTTTTGTTTCCTATGCGGATAATAAAAAGGCCTTCCTGTTTCTAAAGTGACTTTGTCCAGATGGCTTTCTTCGGTCATCACTGAAATTTATACGATCAGGGGAAAACAGCTGTGCTCAAAACCTAAAGCACATTCAACTAGGAGTTTAGCTACTTCTACAGCTTTTCAAGCTAGACTGCCTTTGGACACTATTTGTGCAGCGCCACTTGGGCCACTCCTCATACTTTTGTTTCCCATTACAAATTGGACTTGGCCTCCAGGGACAGAGCCAGTTTTGGCTCTACAGTCCTCAAGAGTTTGTTCCATTGAGCCACCCAGGATAGAGGTGCTAGGACGCGGTCCCATCAAGCAAGAATGAAGAGATTGACAACTTAACATTAAGAAGTTATGTACCTACCATAACGCCATGTTAGTTGTCTTCTCGCCTTCTTTCTTGACCCTCCCTCCTTCCCCCTGGCCTGGACAGACCTTGTATAAGAAACTATTATGCTAAAGACCATTCAAACCTGGTCCTTTTTCCATCTGTAAGTTTCTTCTTCCTTTGGGAAGTATTTTTATGCTTGGTGTTATTGCCCTTTTGTCAACAAACGAGATCTGGGTACTTCCTGCCTTGCATCATGGGATATGGGGCTGCCTCGAGCTGGTAAAAGGAGTTCTCGAGCTAAAGCAAGAGTCGGAGCGAGGATCGGCTCCGAACCCATCAAGCAAGAAAGAAGGCGAGAGAAGACAACTAACATGGAACGTTATGGTAGGTACATAACTTCTTATTATTTGACATTATAAGTGGCACACTGATGAACAGCCAGATATACAGTGATTTTGTACTTAGGGAGTGAAGTGCACCAATCACATCAAATATGCAAAGCTGTGGATGTACCATGTGTTCCAGTCACTGTCATTGATTGTGAACTGTTTAAGTGCTCATGGAATAAACCCTTTGTTTTAATTTATATGGCTTTTTATATGAAAGATAGAAAAATGTATATTACTTGTTACTGCTGTATATAACTTAGAGCAGAGAAAGCTCTGACAAGGGTAAAAGCACTCATCTCTTAATTTAACTTAAAAAACATAGTTTAAACAAGCAATTTCAGCTTGAATCCTTTTTTTTCTAATTGTTAATAAGAATGCAAAGTGATCTTTGAGATGATCTTTCATAAGACGTTGTGACAGTGGCCCATTTTAGTACTTCCTATGCAATATTTTTGAGCAGTCATTCCTGTGCAATTTGTGTGTATGTCTCTCTCTCTCTCTATATATATATATATATATATATATATATATATGTGTGTGTATGTGTGTGTATATATGTGTGTATATATATATATATATATATATATATCTATGGGTCTACGTTGAGCCATCAAAATTACACTTCACTGAACTCGAACTGCAATTTCCCAAGTCTGGTTTTGCGAAAGTACATTTATCTGAAAATGCACTTTCGCGAAAATCAGTTCATTGAAAGAGAAAACAAAACAAAAAAAAAACCCAAATACACTAAACACATCAGGGGTCAAGCTCCCCTGCACCCCCCACACCCCTGCTAGTTATATATGCTGACTCTGAGATCGCACTACAGTGGGGAAAAGGGAATATTTCCTTATCCTCACTGTACTGTGATCTACAACAACAAGCTCCCCTCCCATACATCACTGAGGAAACACTATACCTGCACCACCACAGGATCCCAGAACTAGTGACCTCTCTTCGCAAAAGTCCATTTTTGGATAAATACACTTTCGTGAAAACGGACTTGGGAAATTGCAGTTTGCTGAACTGTAATTTCAGTGGGTCAAAGTAGACCCATATAAATATAGAGAGAGAGAAAGAGAGAGAGGAGGGAGCGAGATAAATGGGTGTACCTGAAATGATCTGTACAACAAATGATCAACAGAAAAATATCTAAAAGTAAAAAGATTTAAACTGAAAAATATTTAAATGGAAAAACACTGACAAAATTGATGTTATACTAGGGGAGGGTTTATACACTTTCCCTACTGTTATGCGACCTAGGAGTTAGTATGTATAATTTGTAGTGGATGTCGGGAGGTGAAGAGGGGGGCATGTACCCCCTTCAAAATCATTGACAAAATGTGGTTGGATTTATTATTGGTTTTATTTGTGGTTAGATTGTCACATTTTTCAGTTTTTTGTGGGGAGGGGGTGCACCCTCCACACCCCTGCTAATTATATATACCAACTCTGAGGTCTGTTGTAGGAACCTGTTATAGCCACTCTCACCATTCACATCCTACACAGTACCTGCCAAATGTGGTCTTTCGTCACTCTCATTTTTCTGACTAGTGAACTCTTCTGTGTGTTGCCTTCCTCAGGTGGTCAAGCCTACATCTGAAAACAAAATATTATTCTGTAGGTATGTGTGCTGCAGTATGCACATGTTTATATCTTTGATCCCCCTCCCATATGGACTTTGTTAACAGCTGTATTGACTGCTGTGCACAGCCTACCCCCCCTTTGATACTGAAGCAATGCCTCTGCATATGACCCTGGAACCCCCACACCCCTTTTGACATGTAATCCCTACAGTAGCCTATGTTCATTGCTTGATCCTCTTCCCCCCATAGGCCTCCAGGTCTTACCCATCAGGCTTCCAGAGTTCATAACATCAGTCAGTTCCTATCCCATTTCCATTAGTTTGTTTATTGTCTAACCTTCTCCATCTGTAGTTCTCCAACTTTGAATGTGTCCATCTACTCACCTCCCATTCTTTTGTACGTATGCCACCCTTGTCTGCTTTCATCTCTGTTCTGTGTTTGGCTGTCTCCCGCTGCTTCCCAAACTTCTGTCTATCCCACCCATATCCATCTTTTACTACATTCTCCAGTTATGTTTCTTTTATAAACACAAAGTAAGTGAGGCCCCTCCCCCCTAAAAAATAACCTTTTTCTCGCCACCATTCCTACTTTACAGTTACCCTTTTATGTTTATTTTTTATTTTATTTATTTTGTTTTACATTTGTTGACCGGGATAGTTCAAGTGGATACATGTCCATTTTCAGTGGAGGCCCAGGGAGAAAAGCTCCACAATAATAAAAATTAATAATAGTAGTACACAGTACAATAACATTAAAGAGAGCAAAGGAGATAGATACAATACAAAGGTTATAGAGATAGATACAATATTTCAGATAGTTCACCACAGTAGAAACAGTAATACATATGCAGAAAGTTAATAAAGTGAGAGAAGAAATAGGATCAGTACACAGATTTAGAGCACATTAGGGCAACAACCGTGTAGAGAAATGTTAGACTCAGAAGGCATAACTGTACATTAAGGTATAATATAACAGATGGGTGGAGTATCTGCTTGCTGATGGTCTACTAGCTAAGAAAAGACCATAAATGTTAAAATGAGTTAGTCAGGGTTTAGGCATGGACAGAGCCAGTTTGCTTCTGATTGCTGATTCCCTTGCCTACTTTTCTATCTGCCCTGTTTCCTCCCCACTTAATTTGAACAGGGTTGATACTTTGCACTTCCACTTTGATCTGTCATTCGCTGTGCTAAACTGCCTTTTTTTAGGTGGCCTGACACTACCTGCAGCTATGTGCTGCTGCATTATGCATGGGGAGTGCACTGACAGTGGTGTGCTGGGATACCTTAGCTTTGGCATCCTTTACATAGGATGTGCACATGCTATTCGAGCATTGCTTATATTGTATGGAAGCATAGCTTAGCTGTTCCTGTTATTGTTAATCTGTTTTCTTATAAAGTCCTTTGTTTGGCATCCAAGAGCTAACCCATGCTTACTGCATATCTAATTAGTTTTTGCTGCTTCATTCAGTGAGTTCCCCAGACATTAGCACTGCAGCATGGGACAAGGCATGTCCAGCAGGCTAACTGTGTATGGTCTAAATATGTATGTCAGCTCCTCTGAAAGATCCTTAGGAAAAAAGTTTATTTTTATGGTAAGTAATCTTTCCTGTAAAAATGTTGCGTGCTGCCAGTGTTTAATCGTGTTTGCTTTGACTTTTAAATATTTTTTTCTCTTTGTGTGTGTATTGTTACTGTAATGTGATAAGGGATTGGCAAGCACATGTAGCATTTGTCACCGTTGTTTATGTTCAGTGTAGTATGTAGTTCCATTACTGACACTTTCATCTGTTATTTTATCCTACCATTTTGTTGTTTGCGTATGCCATTACGTGTTGACCTTGCTGACTGCTGCAATTTTGCTTCTGCCACCTGCTCATCAATGCATGGGTTTGCATACATTTAACATGAAGGGGTTACACTGTCTGACTTAATGGGAAAGAAGAAGGGGAAGTTTGGTTGGTTCAGCCAGTCTACTAACACACATGGTAATTCTTTGTTTTGAATTTAAAGGTCATTTGGTGTGAACCATTGTTTGAGTGTTTTTTTTTTTTTTTTTTTTTTTTGCAGTGTTGTGCATTGTTTAATTTAAATTGCATGTTTGCAGTGTTTAGTTTCAGATAATTTGTTATGCATTCAATTCATATGTGTATCATAAAATGCAGTTATTTATGTTTAGAGAATTTTATAACAATAAAAGATAAACCTCCCATATTTACTTTTATCTTAGAAATATTGCTGGAACTGTCACTCATTTAAGTTGTGATGCTTACTGCAGAAGTTTTTGTTACCCTTCCTTTTATTTTTTTGACTGTGTGCATTGGAAAGTGTCTGGTTACCCAAACTCACTAAAGTAGCACATCCAATTTGTAAACTAATATTTATATTTACAGAAACTATTTTCTCATACCGAGCAAAGGCAACAGACCAGATGCTTGAGCGCTTTTGTTCTTTTAATATTAGAACTTCATCAGAAAATTATTAGAAAAATATATTACAGTACAATAAATAGGGTTAAGTCAACTGTAATGGCTGCCAATCAAGTAGTAAGATTGAAAAAAGGCACCAATCATAAGGCACCAGGGATATTTAAACAACTAACCAATAGTATGCCAGCTAGGATATATATAAGTAACCAATAGTATGAGAACAACAAGCCCACCAACCTTGTGAAAGTGGATGATGGCAACTTACCAATAGTAATCAGGCTAGAATATTTATCTAGGCAACCAATAGTAGGAGCAAAGAAAGTCCCCCAAAGTTAGGGAAGTCACAGATAATGAATCACATAAGATATGTGTGTGTGTGTGTATGTGTGTGTGTGTGTGTGTGTGTGTGTGTGTGTGTGTGTGTGTGCGCTTGGATGGTCAGCTTACTTGTACCACCGCAGTGCTGCTGCTGTTGTCATACTGTTGGTGACTTCTATAGATCTTAGCTGGCAATACTATTGGTTAGTTGTTGCCTTACAACTGGTGCCTTTTTTCAATCTTAGTACTTGATTGGCTGCATTTGCAGTTGACCTAACCCTATTTGTTGTACTGTAACGTTTTTTTCTAATTATTTTCTGATGAAGTTCTAATATTAAAAGAACGAAAATGCTCAAACATCTGGTCTATTTCCTTTGCCTAGTACTAGAAGATAGTTTCTGTAGTTAATTTGCTTTTTTCTTCAATCTTGGTTTTCTAGTCAGTCTAATATTTATATTTACCATAGTACATCCTGTACTTTTTTTACAAAACATATTTTCATTGTTTCAAGGGGTATACATTTTTTGTTGTAAGTTTCTTTGTAAATATATTTAAACAAAAATAGTGCTTTTGTATTTGAATATTAACAGTAAGGATCATTGTCACAGAACCATAAATGAGTGATGCTGCAGTTAACTATTATAAGTTTATGTTTTGTAAATGTTTATACAAATGTTTTTATGGTTAACAGTTAACATGCTGTCAAACATTAGGCTTATAGATTGAAAGGATGAGCCAGGTGATAAAGCTTGGCACATGGCTGCATATTTTAACTGATGCAAAATTTTGGGTGTATTAATAACAACTTTGAGATTCTGCAACAGTTTGACTTTTGGCAGCCTGTATATTAAAACAACAGTATCAAATAGTGCCTTCTGTATCTGAATTTTAGACTAGCATGTATAAGACACTTCTATCAGATGGTCATTCATTAAATCACTGCTACAGTAGTCTCAACCATATAGGTTATATCCTGCAAAGGGTGTAACAGCCGGCCAAGCTTCCAAAGCCTTTGGCACCCCCCCCCCCATGTGCACAGTCTGCTTTTGACATGAGAGCTTGAGTAAATAAACAAGCAGATTGGGTGCCAAAAACTTTAGTATTTTCTTGCCACCCTTAGCACTCCAGTTGTGTACTTCAGAGAATTGATGTTCGGCTAACAGTCTTCATTTGCTAGGTAAATAAGTTCCCTTTGGGGAAAATCTTCCACATAATTTACTTTTCTGTAAAAAATGTACTTGTTTGTGCTAAACAGTGCGTGTTCATCACACTTACTGTTGTAGTAGCCTTTATGCCATATATGTTGTCCTGGACACAACTGTCCAGCTTCAAAAAGCTGTAGCTCCCTCTCACACCTTCACTCTGACTGCTGAGACTGGTCCACCTTGTGGATGGAAATCAGAGGTCTGAGTGAGGGTTTCTTTGTAACTTTGTTGCCACTTTGTGACGAAGCAGCTTGGAGACTTTACAGGAGCAGCACGCCTTATAGCTTCATTTTTGACAGGTATGTCCCATTGAAGAACCCTTCCACACTGATTTGTTGACCTGAATTTTTTTTTAAAGCTTTACACAATTTTATTTCGCTTTTAAAATCTTGGCATTCTTTTGAATATCAGAAGTTTCCTGACAGGGACTGATATTTTTAGCACTTAATGTGGGGGTTATTTTTGTGTGAAAATATACTGCTTCTGTACATTTTGACATTTTTTTAAGAAAGTTTAGTGTCTGGGAAATGTTTTGAATGAGTAGGAATCATTAAGGGGTATGTCCGTGCTTGTGACAAGTGCCTATATTTTTTTCTTTCTGTGTGCTTTTGTTTTTGAAGGGTTTCCTGACGTGAATTTAGTGTTTTTCTTATACATTGCTTCAGTGGTATGAGTGTGTTGCTTGTGAACACTTGTTGACAACTTATCTTCTGACCAACTCATTCCAACAGTGTGCACCAACTTTGAGACAGCATACCCCATACCTATTGAAAAAAGCTTACAAAAGAGCCTTTGCCAACACGGTGGGCTCAGGCAGTGCCTCATCCTATAGCAGATTAATATGTAGAGGCCATTTGTCATTCCTCAGACCACTCACTTTCCTCTTTGGCTTCTTGTGGTGTAGTTCTTTCAGCCACCATGAATCACAGGTCAGCGACATCCTCATTGGCTGTTTCAGTGTCTGATCTAGGCATGAGAGAATTATCTTCTGTGGGTCAGGGAGATGCTGCATGAGCTGTTGCTCAGGGTACCCAAGGAAAGAGATCTGTAGATGGGGCAGATGTGTAGATGGGGCAGATGTGCCTTCACTGACTCTGTCTTCATACAAGGTTTTTTTCATACAAAGAAAAAACAAAATGATAAACACTTGTTTATCAGAAGACATGGCATCTGTTAGAAAATATGAATGTGATGTCAGTTTTCATTTTGTCTTCAACTGATGGGTTCAGATCCAGTCCCTCAGAACAGACTTGGCCACTGCTAAAGCTCGTAGCAAACAAAAAATTCTTGAGCCTCTCCCTTATCCATAATGCACCAACCCTAAGTTACCTCAGATCTTGTTTGCCGCTTTATGAGAAAAATGTAGTTGACCATAACTCTCGAGCATTTGTCAGATAAGTGTTATCATTATAATTTTCACCAGATATTTTTCTAATTTCTTTTAAATTCTTAATGTTTTTCCTATCCCTTACCTAATCGTACAGTTAGTACTTTTCAAATTACTATTGTTAGTATTTCTTTCCATTTTTTAGACTGTTGTATTTTTATACTTGGTGTAGTCCCTTTTTACTACTATTGCTGGTAGTTTTTCTATTTCTTCTTCACTGTCTCCTGATTAAAAAAAAATCTGTTCTTCCTTAAATTCTGCCTTTTGTTATAGTTTTTCCTGTGCTCTGCTGGGTTTAAAAAATGTGTTAAGTGTGGAACAGACTTTCCATGCCTGATGCCCACACTATGTGTGTGTATACTGTCTGGGACCACAACATCTTCAGGAAAATTGTCCTGTATGCCACAGATTCAACCTCAGGGGTACAGTGCTATGCTATATAGGTTATATGCTTTCAAAGTTTTAACAGCCAGCCAGCTTCCAAAGCATTCAAGATACTTTCCAAATGCCCAAACTCTTATCTCAAGATGATCTTATTAAAAGTCAGGTTAGGGCATCAAACCCTTTATAGCTTTCCTGCAGAGAGATAGGAGGACTAAAGCCCTGAGAGGACAGTGCTAGGAACAGGACATTAGAGTCTGCATAACTCGCTGAATTGCCATCAGCTCACAGACATGACCCAAGAAGTCTGGGCTGGTGAGTACCAGATCCAGTATGTTTGAATGTCTGGTGGGTGTGCACATTGTCTGGTCAAGGGTATTTGTGTTAATAAAGTCTAGGAAGCATTGTGCCTTTGAGTTTGAGACAGTGTATCTTTCCCAGTCTAAAGACAGGTAGGTAAAGACCCCAATAAATAGAGTATTTGGTTTGATGGTGTGTGTCTCCAGAAGGTCTAGGTATGTGCTGTGGGATTCTTGGGACATAGAGGGTGACCTAAAGCTTGCTAGGATATGGAGTGGGACTTTGTCTGTGGTGATTTGCACATGGATAAACTCAAGGGTGTTGTCCTATTTAACCAATCTAGAGGTATAGTTGTTGCTAATGTCGATTAAGATTCCTCCACTTTTTATCCCTGTCTGCGCAGCTGATGATCTAAATGTGTGGAAGGCACTGAAGATTTGCATCGTCGGAGTACATTTTGTAGATTTAAACCGTGCCTCAGTAATAGCATAGATGTCTATGCTCTCTAGAGTGAGGAGAGTGTGGTGGTTCTGGAGCTTCTTGTTTAGAGCCCTAGCATTGAGCAGTAATACCTTTAGCTTTCTTTGGGTCTTATTTCTCTGTCAGTATGTTTGTCAATTTGGCAATGCCTAAAAATGCTCTAAAGGGGTGGATAAACTTTAAACAGTATTTGGAAGCCTGGGGGGACAGGTGCAGACATTTCTTTGCAAAGCAACCTGGTTTATTAGTCATGTCCCCCATGCTGACAAATATTGAATCCCAAGTACACACAGGATCAGCACCAGCACTCAAAACTTTTATTTTCAGTTACAGTTATCTGGTACCTTGGCAATTCGCCTTCAAGGATCAAAGTAACATTATACAAAGCCACTTTTTATATGCACATTCAAATAAGCAATCAGTTAAATAGTTAATGATCCAATTAAATAAATAATTAATAATCCAGTTAAATAATTACACATTATTAAATACATCTTACATCAATACTTAAAAATCTATTTGCTTGTGGTCATTGTAGTGTATGCTCAAGGGTGAGGAATTTATCAGGTAATAGAATTAATGGAAGACAGCTTTTTGCTAAGCTTTCCTTTAACTGTAACTCTACTGTGGTTGTATACATTATAGGCTGCAATTGTTCCACGCCAAAGTGGTATGTGGGTCAGACAAAACGCAGGGTGAAGGTTTGTATTCTGGAACATCTGGGTGATGTCAGAAATAGGAACACTGAGTCCTGTAGCTAAGCACTTTATGGGAACACATGGAGGTATTGACTCTGGGTTATTTTATTGTGTCCTTGCTAAGCCTTTCTTACCTAGGGGGGGTGACTATATTGGAAAATTATTGGAATTGGAAGCTAAATTGATTTTTAAATATCAGACATTGTCACCTTTTGGTTTAACTCAGGAACTAAATATATAATATGAAGTATAATTATATTTATATTATTATAGGTTTAAAATGTTTAAATTTATGTAAAAAAAACATTTAAAAAATATATATAAATATAAGAAAATGCTTCTCAGTTAGATTTACATAGGAATCCTGCATCTGAATACTGATGTATTTAATTGGATTATTAGTTATTTAATTGATTGCTTGTTTGAATGAACATATAAAAAGTGGCTTTGTATAATGTTACTTTGATCCCTGAAGGCAAATTGCCGAGGTACCAGATCTCTGTAACTGAAAATAAAAGTTTGGAGTGCTGGTGGTGAATCCTGTGTATTTGGTGTTTATTGGGGGTGATCACTGGAGGTTTGTTTGGTGTTTATCTAAATATTAAATCCCCCTGGTATGACACCAGAAACTAAGCCAGTTATACGTGGTGTTTGGTGTTATTTTGGTGAGTTGTTTAAAGATTGCTGAGGATAGGCTTTGCCATTTATAGGCTTAGGAGGTCTTAAAGATTTGAGATAATTGGTTTTCAGTGCCTCATCATGAGTTTGTGTATGTGTGTGTAGTGGACACTGTATGGTGGATGTAGTCTGCGTGTTCTTGATAACCTTGTTTGTATGTGGCATTTGTTTCCTCTGGAGAAATTGTGTATGTGCATCTCTTGCATACTTTGTTTCTTTAAGAATTAGATGGCTGTCTGTGAACATGAGACAATTGCTACATTATCTCAGGATGCCCATATCTACCAAGCTAGCTATGGTGACATTTGGAAATTGCTTATCCATGTTGTCCAAACCTGTATTTGGGTGGGCTACTGTGGGTTATGGACTGGGTTATACAGAGGTCTCTTATGATGGTGTCTGGGGTTTGGCACTAGACAAAGTTAGATTGTGCTAAAATGTGATATTAGTGCTGTTTAACATGCAGTCCATGTAGTGGCTTACTTTTAGCCACACTAAATTACTGGTTTCATTTCTTTGGTTAGTTTTATAGATAAAACTTACTTAAGAGCAATACTGGTTTGCTGGGTGGCCACTTAGTATTATGGATGTCTGGAGTAGCAAAAGTACTTAAATAACTTACACAACAGACAATAGCAATGAAAGAGGGGAGGGAGGGACTTTGGAAATCAGATTACTGTAAGGGTCGGATGTCAGAGACACATCCTTTTAGAACTACAACAGGAAAAGGGTGAGAGGGTTGGGAAAAATGCAAGCTGCAAGAAATAGACTTGCTAGAGAGATATCCAAGCAAATCAAGCCGGTATTGGAGGTCTAGTCCTATGGATAGAATTTCAGAAACTTTGCAGCAGTATACACAAAGAATGGGGGAAAACAGTAACAAAAGTAAACAAAAGACATTTGAATGGAACTTTAAGCAGGTAAATAATGAGCAAAATATAAGACTCTAGCAACAAAAAAGTACTGAAGCACAAATCCTGGAGCAGAATGAATTTACAATACTGCCACTACTACAATCCCATCATAGACTAGAGTACAGACTATGCAGAATTTACCAGTATGCTGTATATGGAAGAAAGTGCATTAGCACATGTCTAACTGAGGCTTAAATCTGGCAGTAGATCACAGTTCTGCCATAACTGTGAATGAATTTACAAAATTAAGGCCCTAAATAAGGGTATAAGTACAAAAAAGGTAACTTTTACAAGTAATTCTACTTGTTTAGGTAGAAGTGCAGTATAATGTATAAACAGTGCTAGAATCTTGCAGTAATACACAATCTTCCCACAACTGCAAAGGAAGCTACAAGACTTAGGATCCCAGAACAAACTAAAAAAACACAAACAGATAACTTTTTTAGCTAAAACATGGGGAGGGGCAGAAAAGTACACAAAGGTTATCACTGCACAGGTTATTATAAGTGCAACTTAAAATATTTAACCAAAATTTAACAAAAGCTTTTTTTCCTGTTTTGATGAAAAGCTTGTTTCTCACACTTTTGGGCTTTCCACACCTCTTGAGACTTTGTTGTCATATTTTTAGCATTGTCCTCTCATGGCTTTAGCTTCCCTTTTTCTCTCTGTCTCTCTTTCTCTGTTGGCATGAAAGCTGTAAAGGGCTTGATGCCCAAACCTGACTTGTAATCAGATCATCTTGAATGGACTAACAGTTCTGGTGTTTGGAAGGTGTCTTGAAAGCTTTGGAAGGTTGGAAGGTAGCTGGCTGTTATATCTTTGGCAGTATAAAACCCATGTAGCTCAGACTACTGCAGTAGTGATTATTTGAACATCTACTGTTGTGGTAAGTTTACTTACACAACTGTACGTTATGGTAAAACTTTTGATCTGATGTTGTCAATCTTCGTCTATTCTTGACTTGTGGGTGTACGGTTCTGATCCTCGGAACTGATCCAGCTGATATATAGCTTGCATTAGCCAAAAATCTCTCAAGCTGCTAGTCTACCACAATGCCCCTCTCCACATTACCCCAGATCTCGTTTGCCGCTCTTACGATAAGATGCGTTAGCCAGCTCCTCTCTCGTAGCTAAGTAAAAGTTTTTATTTACTGTCTTTCCTTAAATTCTCCGAAAACCCTGTATTCTCTACTTTTAAAAATCTTGGTCTACCCTTAGTAAGTGTGTGGTTTCCCTTAGCGTTGGTATTTTTTTCCCTCTACCATCGTTGGTAGTTACCCCCCCATCTATCCTTACCAGTGGTAATCTTTCTACCATCGCTGGTAGATTTCTTCTTGTGGTGTGACTGAATTTTTTTCTGTTCTTTCTTCATTCTTTTCTTTCTCTCTGCCTCTCCTGCCCTTTTTATTCAGAACGATGGTAGAAAAAACCTAAAAGCTCCACTATGGGCTTCAAACAGTGTACAGAGTGCGGGAGACAAATGCCAAACTCTGATAACTATGAATGTTGTGTGCATTGCTTTGGTGTTTCCCACTTCACTGTTGACAGTACAGTCTGCCAGGGTTTCAGCAACAGAACTCCGGCAGAGACGAAAAATAAACTCATTCTCAAAGGGCTCCTTAAAGCCTCATTCGAAGAAGCTTTGTCCAAGGCCGACCAGTCTCCTCCGGCCTCTGGATCAAAATCCTCCCATTCAGTGCCAACATCTCCCTCAGCACCGACTGTTAAGAAGCATAATCATGCATCTGAAGGTTCCTCTTCGGAACCGAAACATAAAGTTCCAAAGCTTTCAGAGAGGTCTTAATCTTTTGCACCAAGAACCTTAACGGTGCCTTCGACATGGACCAAACACTTACTAAATCCTTGACCACTACCATTCCAGCAATGTCTATGGTTCCGACATCAGCAACAACTGTCACTACTGCTGTGCCAGTGCCAATATCCCCCATGGTTCTGCAGATGGTGCTGAAGCCTGATGTTTCCACTCAACCCAGGACCACTTATTCCCCCTCCTTCAATCCCTTCATTGGAGAACCCCCTAGCCCTTTCCTTGAGAGACCAGAGTCTCCTTCTGGGTTGTCTGCTCGCTCCTCCAAAAGTCTGTCATAATTGGATATTATAAGGTTGGTGGATCAGATCTTGACAGTCAGGGTTCTTCTTTCATCTTCTCAGCCCCCTCTCCCTTCTGGTGTAGGGAGTTAAACCCCTATAACCCCCTTCTTATTCTCTTTCTCTGATCTCTTCACAGGCTTTAGAGTTCTCGATTCCAACTTTGCAAGTACCAATGGCTTCAGTGCCAGCAACGTTCTTGTCTTTGACGCCGAGTCCGGCTTTGACGCCTTCGGTACAGTCGGGTGCCAATGACCGTGTCTTCGCTATCAGGCCTGAGGGGTTTGATCCATCCCCGAGTTTTTCTGTGTTGCCAGCCTTGTCTCTTTGGGCTGTGCTGACAGAGCACCCCTCCTTGGTTCCAGTTTGTCAGGTGGGTCTCTTGGGGTGGGGTGTCAACCTGGTTCCGAGTTTGTCTATCTCAGTTCTGGGCTCCCATCCCTCATATGGGGCCATACTTTTCAAGCCATAGAAAGAGCTTTGGCCACTGCCTCATCTCAGGTGTGTCCTGTGTTACCGGAGTCTCTCCCTGTGACCCCAGGGTTTTCGGTTCTACTGCCAGCCTCGACACCTGGACAGCGAGCCCCAGGGTCACAAGAATTACTTAGTACAGGCGTCCCCTCTTTTGAGTCGTCTTCAGACATTCCCACTGAAGCGCCTCCACAGAAGAGATTGTGTAAGAGGAAACACCTTGATTCTCCCGAGGAATCCGTCATGGAGAACACGGATTTCAGTGAATGGGAGGGTTCCCCATGATCACCCCCAGAAGACATCTCCTTTAGAGACATTCTTGAGATCCTGAAACAGAGGGGTGATTGGAATCCCTTTTTCTGAGGAATCCATGTACTTGCAGGCCTTTGGTGCTCACCCGTCTACCTCCTGGGTGACCCTGTCCACTGACGACCTAATTAAGCTGATCGCTCAGTGGGCTTGGAAGCCTCCTGACTCTGTAGAACATGTCCACCAAAGACCTGACAAGATTCTTACCACTTCTGGAGACCATTCACATTGGGCAAAGGGCTTAGTAGTTGATGCCATGGTGGTAGTGGCCACCACCAAGAAAGAACTAGCCAAGGAAAGTTCTACTGTACATTCCCCTAACCGAGAGTCCAGGGCAATGGACAGATTTGGGAAGCAGGTCTATGCATCATCGACCTTCTCTAGCAGGTCTTTGAATTTTTTGGCACACTTTACTAAGATTTCAAAGGGATCTGGTCAGGCAGCTGTCAGATACCCTGGCAAGAGCAGTCATTGAGGGTGTCCAAGAAAAAGTGGCCTCCCAGTTAGCTACCCTGGAGTCTATTTCAAATTCATCCATGAGGCTCATTGCGCATGCAGCCGAAGGGGTGACCAGGTCTGTAGGTTCAGGTGTTGCTATTCGACAACACACTTGGATGCTCCTGTGCGAGTTTGCAGAACCATTCAAGTCTTCCTTCGTTAGTACGCCCTTTAATGGATCCTCCTTTGTTTGGACCCAAAGTAAAAGAAACTCTATTCAGGTGTGAAAAGGATGAAAAGACTCTTGTCTGCTGTGGGTGTACATTTTTCCACTCCTCAACAATCCTACTCCAGGAATCAAAGGAGTGAGAAGATGTTCAAGAAGTCCCAGAAGCCTTCCCAGGACACACTTGATTCAGACTGCCCTCGGGGCGGGGGGGGGAGGTTACAGTGGAAGACGCCATCCCAGAGGCAGAGGTGGTCTGCAGAATCAGGGTTCCAGGGGCTCGTTCTTTGGTTAACCCTACCAGCACTCCTGAAAGGGGGCCTGATTGCTTACCTCTGGAGGCAGTCGGTGGAAGATTTTCCTTTTACCCAAATACCTGGCGATGCATAACCACCGGTGCCTGGGTGCTAAGGATCATTTCCAGAGGTTATCTAATCTCTTTCACTCTTTACCCAAGAACCCCAGCAAGACTCCCCAACATTCCACCCACTCACAGAAATCACTCAGCATTAGAGATACAAAAGCTGCTAGGAAAAAAAAGAGTCATTGAGGAAGTCCCACCAGACCAATTAGGATCCGGGTTTTACTCAAGATACTTTTTAGTGCCAAACAAAACAGGGGACTGGAGACCAATTTTGGATCTCAGTATTCTGAACAAATTTTTCCAACAGTCAAAATTCTGGATGGTCACAGGTCAGTCAATTCTTCCCTTTTTAGAAGAAAGTGATTGGATGTGCTGTATCGACTTTCAAGATGTGTATTTCCACATAAAGGTGGACAAATGCTCAAGAAAGTTTCTCCGTTTCTGGTTAGGAGCCAGTCATTATCAATTAGGAGTGCTGCCCTTTGGTTTCACCACAGCCCCCAGGGTGTTTACCAAATGCATGCCAGCGGTCACAGCGCATTTGAGGGTGCACAGATTCCGAGTGTTTCCTTACCTAGATGACTGGCTCCTCACCGCTTCCACCAGGCATCTATGACTACAGACTTCATTCTGGAACTATCTCAACAGCTGGCCATCATGGTCAATCTTGTGAAGTGTCAACTAACCCCTTCTCAGGATATGGAATTCATTGGAACTCTTCTCAGTACTCTTTCTTGTGTGGCATCAGTTCCCCACCACAGGTTGCACAGAATACAGTGACAGGTTCACCCTCTCCTTTGCTCAAACATTATTCCAGCTCAGTAGATTCTGCAGACATTAGGCTCCATGGCAGTAGCGATCACATTAGCTCCAATGGCAAGATTTCACATGAGACTTCTCCAATGCCTACTTCCAAACCAATGGTCTATTTTAACCCACCCCATGAATCATTTGGTCTTCATGTCCAGTCGATGCAGAAACAATTTAGTCTGGTGGATGCAATCCGAGGAGATTCTTCTAGGCTGCCACTTTGTCCCCCCGCAGCCCAAGGCCATAGTGACCACAAATTTTTCCCAGATGGGGTGAGGGGGCATTATCTCTGGAAGACAGTCCAAGGCACTTGGTCCCCCCTGAGGCTAATCTGCATATCAACATTCTAGATCTAAGGGCAGTGCTTCTCGTGTTGCAAGCATTTCATCCTGCCTTACCTCATGGGACGATAGCTATTAAATCAGGCAACATGTCCATAGTCTGGTACATCAACAAACAAGGGGGAACCAAATCCCATCTACTGTATCAAGAAGCCATACGAATGTGGCAGTGGGCCATAACTTACAACTGCTTTCTGATAGTAACACACATCCCGGGGTGTTCAAACATGATTGCGGACAAACTGAGCAGATGCATCCTCATGCCTGATGAGTGGTCTTCAAACTCCAGAGTAGCGAAGAAGATCTTTCTTCGCTGAGGCCAGTCTTGCTGCAACCTGTTTGCTTCACCCAGGAACAACAAGTGCAGATGCTACTTTGCCCTAATTCTCTCTCAGGGGAAGTCCCACAAAGATACCCTTCTCCATGATTAGCCCACGGGTCTCCTTTATGCCTTTCCCCCCTTCTCTCTGATTCCTCTTTTTTCTCAAGAAAGTAGCTCAGTTGAGAAGCAAAGTGATCCTCATTGCACCTTACTGGCCTCGACAGGTATGGTTTCCCTTTATCACTTCATGAATTCTGGACCCAGTTCCAGACCTTCTGTCCCATCCTCAGGGACTAGTGCACACCAGTCTTCAGACCGTCAAGCTAACTGCTTGGTTTCTCCAGTTCCATTAGTCACCAGGCATAATGAAATTCCTTCTCCTGTACAATACATTTTGTTGGCTTCTCATAAATCATCCACCAGGAATATCTGTCATAGTAAATGGAGGAGATTTTCTGTTTGGGCTTCTGATAATGGTCTGGACCTTTTTTCAGCGCCAGTAGAAAAAGTTGTAGAGTTTCTAGCTACCATTTTTGATAAAGGAGCTTCTGCTTCTACAATCAAGGTTATCCTAGCAGCTATTTCAAATTTCCATAACGGTGTCGGTGACCAGTCTTTAATCTCTCACAGGCTTTCTAAGGTTTTCCTTAAGGGCACCACCTGTTTAAAGCCCCAATTCAAGGATCCGCTACTACCATGGGACTTGACTTTTTTACTGCAATCTCTTACTTTGCCCCCATTTGAACCTGCAGCTACCTGTGACTTAAAATTTCTTTCTTGGAAAACATTGCTTCTTATAGCTGTAACTTCAGCAAGACGAGTCTCCAAATTACAGGCTCTATGTTCTAAAGCCCCTTATTTAGTTTTCCATAAAGACAGAGTATCACTCAGAACAAATCCGACCTTCCTTCCTAAAGTGATTTCAGAGACCAATATCAATCAATCCATAGACTTGCCTGTATTTTTCCCAAATATTTCTAATAAAGGCGAATACTGCCTGCACCTTCTGTATGTGCACAGGCAGTTACATTTTTATCTGGATAGAACTAAGCAAATTAGACAATCAGAACAGTTATTTGTGTCCTTTGCAAGTGTAGCCTTGGGCAAACCTGTGTCCAAGGTTACTCTGTCTAGATGGTTAAGGGATTGCATTTCCTTCATTACACGAAAGAAAACTTAAGACTCCCGATGCTAGTGAAGGCACATTCTGTCAGGCCTGTAGCGACTTGAACTGTTTTTAATTCTAAAGCTTCTATGTCAAAAATTTGCACAGCTGCAACTTAGGCTACACTACATACTTTTATTACTCATTACAAATTGGATATGGTCTCCAGGGGGTGGACCTCCTTTAGTTCTGTTATTCTCAGGAATTCTCTCCCTTAAGGCCACCCAGGATCTAAGTTAGCTGGGGACTGTCCCAAAAAAAAAGCACCAAACCAGGCATGTCCAAGGGTCAGCTTCTGGTGATTTCTCCTGTCCACCTGGTGAATCTGGGCTTACTGGGGCAATACAGCAATTGCCTCATGTACACAGACAACCCTTTCCTCCTACCACCCAACACTACAAAATGCGAGAGATGCATTTAGATAGCCAAACTGGAAGCAAAGCTCTCTCCACCCAAGATTGTGCTAGACAGTCAAGAGGAGAAGGTTAACACCCGCACTACACCTCAAGCAACACATAGCCCTTCTAAACCCACACCACCAACACACACACATAGCAGCACTAAACCTACATATGTGGAGGCCCTTAACAGTAACCTGTCCAAGCAACAAGGATCTCCGAAGCTGAAACACAAACACCAATCACAACCAAAGTGTCACATAGCTCACAACACCAGTGTGCCACCCAACAACAGCCCCTAAGGCAAGGCAACATACCCAGCACTTTAGTCATAGGTGGCTCTATAGTCAGGCACACTGATGTCCCTCTCACCAGGCTGAACAAGGAGAAAATTACAGACAGCTGCCTGTCGGGTGCCAGGATCTGCCACATCATGCATGCACTCAAGTCACGCCACAACAAGTACAAATATGACTCTGTCGTTGTCCATGTTTGAGTGAATGACTTGAGATGTACCTCCCTGGAATACATGAAAAGAGACCTGGAAGAGCTCTCAGATCATATGGCCCAGGCAGGTATGACCCTAGCCCTGAGTAGCATCCTGCCTTCGCCCAGAATGATACCACAGTATAAGGGCAAAATGATTGACTTCAACAATTGGCTAAGCTTCTAGTGTCATTCAAAGGGGATCCAGTATCTGTCTGCCTGGGACAACATGATCGACAGACCACGATGATTTGCAAGAGATGGTCTGCACCTGTCGCCCCTGGGATTCAGATTACTGGCTAAGGCTTTTGCCAACCCTATATTGCCTTTTTTAGGCAAATTTCAAAGGACAAAACCACCACCATAACAGGTACAAGCATGAAAAATCTGAAGGTAATGCTACTCAATGCTAGAAGTCTATACCTCAAAATGCACTCTCTCAAGGCACTCCTAAAAATGGAGAACATCGATATCTGTGCAGTAACTGAGACCTGGTTTAAGGCTCCAGAGAGCACCCCTGCAATACTAGGCTACAACTCTTACCACACTTTTCGGCCACCAAACCAGGACCGAAACAATAAAGGAGTGTCCATATTCCCCAAGGATATTCACAACACCAGGCTAGTTACCCAACACAATGCATCTGAAATTCTCCAGGTGCAACTAACACTAGGTAAGACTGCAATCCAAACTGTAGCTTGGTACAGATCCCCCGCCATGCCCCAAGAGTCTCACTACACCTTTCTAAACATACTGGAAAATATTAAGATACACCCTAATACTGGGTGATTTCAACTACCCTGCCATTAACTGTGAAAACTACTTGTGTACCAACACCTTTGCCCAACGGTTCTTGGAATTCATAAATTCCAATGCCCTGGATCAACTAATCCTTAGTCCCACTAGGGGCTCCAGTATCCTAGACCCGGTCATTACCAGCATGGGGAATCGATGCTTCACACCTGTGGTCACCCCCTCATTGGTCAGGCCTGACCATAAGCTAATCACCCTTGACATCCACATCCCACCCCCACCCCTCAGTAAGGAAACCACTGTAAAAAACTTCTCCAAAGCCAACTTCATGCTACTCAAGTCAGAAGTGACAAACTTCATGACACCCATGCAGACGGGAACTGAAAGTTCGACTGCTGAATCCTACACTAAGGCACTGTATGAGCACATCCACTCGTGCATGAATTGCGCCAACCCCAATAGAACCAAGACGCTCTCCTCCAAAAAAAGGAAGCCAATCTGGTGGTCCCTTGCTATAAACAAACTTTACAACATAAGGAAGAAACTGTTACAGAAAAGAGGAAAATCCCTGGATGCAAAAATCTCCCTTACCAGCCTCAGTAAGAAGCTGAGATCCCTCATAAAGTCCTCCAAAGCTAATTACGAAAATAAAATTACCAAAGATTCCAAAGACAACCAGAAGGCATTCTATAGCTATGTCAAGAATCTAAATGGCAATGCTCAGATCTGCTCTGAACTCTAACAGAATGGCATTAAATATACTGATCCCAAGGATATTGCCAGTATCCTGGCAGATCGATTCAGTGCAAACTTCACCCCCCTCTCACCCCCTAAAGAGTCCATCTCAGTACCGAATGATTGCCAAATTCCAGTAATAATGGCCATGCAGGTAAAAAATGCACTATCTAAAGCTAAGAATACAGCATCCAAGGGACAAGACAACATCCCAGGCTGTGTACTACATGAACTACAAAATGAACTGGCACTTCACCTAAGTGTCATGTTTAATCATAGCCTCACCTCAGGCTTCGTGCCTACTGAGTGGCGCACAGCTACAGTTATCCCACTCCACAAGGGAGGATCCACCTTGGATCCCAGGAACTACTGCCCCATCAGTCTGATGAGCCTGATCTGCAAGGCCAAGACATTGGCAACCTTCAAACACTGGACTCCACGCAGTTTGGGTTCGTGAAGGGCCGATCTTGTCTCCTGAACCTGATTGACTTCTAATCATTTCCAGAGCTGTGGACAAGGGTAAAATGATCCACACAGCCTATCTGGACCTCGCCAAGGCTTTTGACACCATCCTCCAGCCTGGAATCATAGATAAACTTACTAAGCTGGGCATTAATCCCTACATCACTCGATGAGTTGCCAACTGGCTAACTGACAGAACCCACACTGTAAAAGTAGCCAACTCCAAATCCAGCTCCAGTCAAGTGGAGTACCTCAGGGTTCAGTCCTGGGACTGCTCTTGTTTGGCATCTACTTCTCTGAAGTACAGGCCAACACTATGGGACTCTGGCTAACAAAGTTCGCAGATGACTGCAAACTGGGAGCCATTACTGAATCCCCAAATGATGTGGATATTGTACAAAAGGCCTTACAGAAACAGATGCTTGGTGCCATAGCCATGGGCTCAAGCTCAATGCCAAGAAATATATAGTTATCCCCTTTGAGAAAAAACATGTACCCATGAATTACCACATAGATGGCAGTGCACTAAACACCGAAAGTGTGATAAGAGACTTAGGGACACAGGCGGACAGTGGTCTCACTTTTGATAACCACATCGCCACAACAGTCAGGAAATCCTTGTATGTGGCGCACCTCATCACTAAGGGGTTTTCATCCAGAAAAAAGGAGGTCATTGTCCCACTTTTTGGGACTTTGCTGTTTCCTCCACTGTGGTGCGATCTCAGAGTTGGTATATTTGAGTAGGGGGGGTGAACCCCCCCCCACACACACACACACACACTTTATTTTATACTTGGCCTTTTTTTTTTTTTTTTTTTTTTTGTGGAGCAGCGATTTTTTCCCTAGGAAAAAAATTGTTCCATTTATTCGGGATTTGGAGTATTCGACATTTAGCTGTCAATAAAGCAACATTCGAAACATTGAACGTTCGCTTATTTAATAGGGAAGCCTAGTTTAGGTTCATTATTAGAATCTAAAATTTGAATATGGCTTACCCATAATCGGTCTACACTTGAGCAATAACACATAAATTCTTCAAACCACAGTTAACAAAATATGTCACTTAGCCTGCTTACTAGCTCCAGAACAACATTATGACATATTGACATTATCTTTCCATTGCCAACAGAGCAGCCGTACTGCTAAATGCATTTCTTTTCAAAATAACACATTTGTAGTACTGCCTACAATTCACAAAACAACTATTGGAAGAATAAACTGCTCTCTCAAAAGCAACAGTAGCAATGAGATTGAGTTAGTCAGAATCCCATGTGGTTTAGCTACAGGAGGGATTGCCTTTTCCAAAACAGGTCCCACCACATGGATTAAAATTTCACATAACACTTTAGTCATAGGTGACTCTATAGTCCGGCACACTGATGTCCCTCTCACCAGGTCGAATAAGGAGAAAATTACAGTCAGCTACCTGTCGGGTGCCAGGATCCGCCACATAACGCATGCGCTCAAGTCACTCTACAACAAGTACAAATATGACTCTGTCATTGTCCATGTTGGAGTGAATGACTTGAGACGTACCTCCCTGGACTACATGAAAAGAGACATGGAAGAGCTCTCTGATCATGTGGCCCAGGCAGGTATGAGCTCTCGGATCATGTGGCCCAGGCAGGTATGACCCTAGCCCTGAGTAGCATCCTGCCTTCGCCCAGAATGATACCACAATATAAGGATAAAATGATTGACTTCAACAATTGGCTAAGCTTATGGTGTCATTCAAAGGGGATCCAGTATCTGTCTGCCTGGGATGACATTATTGACAGACCACGATGCTTTGCTAGAGATGGTCTGCACCTGTCGCCCCTGGGATTCAGGTTACTGGCTAAGGCTCTTGCCACCCCTATAGTGCCTTTTTTAGGCAAACTTCAAAGGACAAAACCACCACCGTAACAGGTACAAGCATGCAAAATCTGAAGGTAATGCTACTCAATGCTAGAAGTCTAAACCTCAAAATGCACTCTCTCGAGGCACTCCTAAAATGGAGAACATCGATATCTGTGCAGTAACTGAGACCTGGTTCAAGGCTCCAGAGAGCACCCCTGCAATACCAGGCTACAACTCTTACCACACTTTTCGGCCACCAAACCAGGATCGAAACACTAAAGGTGGAGGATCGTCAATATTCACCAAGGATATTCACACCACCAGGCTAGTTGGCCAACACAATGTGTCTGAAATTCAAGTGCAACTAACACTAGGTAAGACTGCAATCCAAATTGTAGCTTGCTACAGATCCCGCACCATACCCCAAGATTCTCACCACACCTTTCTAAACATACTGGAAAATATTAAGATAGAACCAAACACCCTAATGCTGGGTGATTTTAACTACTCTGCCATTAACTGGGAAAACTACTCATGTCCCAACACCTTTGCGCAACCGTTCTTGGAATTCATAAATTCCAACGCCCTGGATCAACTAATCCATAGTCCCACCAGGGGCACCAATATCCTAGACCTGGTCATTACCAACATGGGAAATCAATGCTCCATACCTATGGTCACCCCCTCATTAGTCAGGTCTGACCATAAGCTAATCACCCTTAACATCCACATCCCACCCCACCCCCCAGTAAAGAAACCACCATAAAAAACTTCTCCAAAGCCAACTTCATGCTACTCAAGTCAGAAGTGACAAGCTTCATGACACCCATGCAGACGGGAACTGAAAGTTCAACTGCTGAATCCTACACTAAGGCACTGTACGAGCACATCCACTCATGCATGAATCGTGCCATCCCAAATAGAACCAAAATGCTCTCATCCAAAAAAAGGAAGCCAATCTGGTGGTCCCCTGCCATAAACAAACTTTAAAACAAACGGAAGAAACTTTTGCAGAAAAGAGGAAAATCCCAGGATGCAAAAAACTCCCTTACTAGCCTCAGTAAGAAACTGAGATGCCTCATAAAATCCTCCAAAGCTAGTTACGAAAATAAAATTGCCAAAGATTCCAAAGACAACCACAAAGCATTCTATAACTATGTCAAGAATCTAAATGGCAATGCTCAGATCTGCTCTGAGCTAAAACAGAATGGCATTAAATATACTGATCCAAGGATATTGCCAATATCCTGGCAGATCGATTCAGTGCCAACTTCACCCCCTCTCACCCCTAAATGGCCCATCTCAATACCGGAAGATTGCCAAATTCCAGTAATAACGGCCACACAGGTACAAAACGCACTCTCTAAAGCCAAGAATACAGCATCCATGGGACCAGATGACATCCCGGGCTGTGTACTACATGAACTACAATATGAACTGGCACCTCACCTAAGTGTCATGTTTAATCATAGCCTCACCTCAGGTTTCATGCCCACTGAGTGGCGCAGAGCTACAGTTATCCCAATCCACAATGGGGATCCACCTTGGATCCCGGAAACTACCGTCCCATCAGTCTGACAAGCCTTATCTGCAAGGCCACGGAGCGTATTATCATGGAACTTATAAACAAAGACATTGGCAACCTTCAAACACTGGACCCCACCCAGTTTGGGTTTGTGAAGGGCCGATCTTGTCTCCTAAACCTGACTGACTTCTTTGAATCAGTCTCCAGAGCCATGGACAAGGGTAAGGTGGTCTACACAGCCTATCTAGACCTTGCCAAGGCCTTTGACACCATGCCCCACTCTGGAATCATAGATAAACTTACTAAGTTGGGCATTAATCCGTATGTCACCCAATGGGTTGCTAAATGGCTTACTGATAGAACCCACACTGTAAAAGTAGCCAACTCCAAATCCAGCTCCAGACAAGTGACAAGTGGAGTACCTCAGGGTTCAGTCCTGGGGCCGCTGTTGTTTGGCATCTACTTCTCTGAAGTACAGGTCAACACTAAGGGACTCTGGCTAACAAAGTTTGCAGATGACTGCAAACTGGGAGCCATTATTGAATCCCCAAATGATGTGGATACTCTACAAAAGGGCCTTACAGAAACAGATGCTTGGTGCCAGAGCCATGGGCTCAAGCTCAGTGCCAAGAAATGTATTGTTATCCCTTGGGGAAAAACATGTATCCATGAATTACCATATAGGTGGCAGTACACTAAACACAGAAAGTGTGATAAGAGGCTTAGGGACACAGGTGGACAGTGGTCTCACCTTCGATAACCACATCGCCACAACAGTCAGGAAATCCTTCTATGTGGCACACCTCATCACGAAGGGCTTTTCATCCAGAAAAAGGAGGTCATTGTCCCACTGTACTCATCCCTCATTAGACCCATTATAGAATACAATGCCCCATTTGGTATGTACCTCTCAAGACATCTGCAACAACTGGAAAGGCCTCAGAAATACCTCACTAAAAGAATCACAGGCCTAAAGCAGATGCCCTACGCTGACCGCCTTAAAAAACTCCAGCTATACTCTGTCGCATATCGTCTACTCAGAGGCAATCTCTGCTTAACATACAAGGCCATGTCAAACCCAGAGCTGTTGGACATGCTACATAAAGAAATCCCAATCCCTCAGAGCTACACTCCAGGGATCTAAACCTTGTCATCACAATAAACAAAACATGCTGGAGGGATAGGTTCCTGACCCAGAGACTTCCCAGATTCTGGAATAGATTGCCCATACATGTCAAGCAGAGTGCCTCTTTGGACCTCTTCAAGAGGAACCTTGACGATTGGATGGGAGAAAGGAAATTCACCCCAGGGGTCACGTCAGTCGCCCTGCTAGACAGGGGTCCAGGAAAGTAAATAATGTGGGAAGAAATAGCCAGGGAATTGTTATGGCTAGGCTTGTATAGGCCCTAGGGCTGATAGCCTAGTACCAACCTATGAACCTATGAAAATAAAGCTCAGATAATCTCATATTAAAGATAAATGAGTGTATTACATAGACAGTGGTGAGTCAGGAAAGCCATATACAGTCACAAGAAGAAACTTGTATTGTGTAAACTCCGTACATATGTAAGTAGTAATCTGTATGTAATGCATATTATTATAAGAAGTTTCACATGCAGAAACCCATATGTTCTGTAACATGAATTGCTTTGTTCATTTCTGTACTGTATATGTTACGTGCAACATATATTGTATTACAATAATCCTTTTAATGTTTTGTATAGTATACTTCCATTTTTGCTCATTGTATAAACATTACAGCTTTATATGTTTGTGTCAAATTCTCTGTCCATCTTGGATTACAGCTGTATCTTGGATTACATCTGACCAGCTCACTTACCTGATTAAAAATCAGTAAACATATTTGCACATGTGCACTCTCACACTAATCTGTATCACAGAAATAATTTGAATACGTGACTCGACACATTTGCATTTTAGTTTTCATGCCAAAGGCTGGTAGTTTTTCATTAGTTCCTTCATTTGCATGTGTTTTTCTTTTCTGTACTTTTCTCATACTTGTATGATATATAGTTTGTTGTGTGCAGTGAGTCTATATTTCTGCATCTCAAAATTGTTGTGTACCTTCTAGAATCTTCTTCATTGTTCCTAAAAATGTCTTACAGTATACTTATATATATATTTTTATTTTTTTACTCCTCGTTAATATGGTTTACTGTTGCAACAGCAAGCATGCCCACAAGTGAAACAGAATCTGTAAACACAGAAAATATCACTGGTGAAGGAGAGAATTCAGCATGCTGTGGAACTCTTTGGTATGTAGAAATCTAACTCAAGAGGTTTCTTATTTGTTTTCTATTGTATTTGTTTAATGTTTAATTATACTCTATAGCAGCATTTACTTTTTAGTTATAGTTTTGATAATTTATAAAATAATTATCTGAATTAATATAATGCTTATTAAGTAGATTGAAATATATGGTATCGTGAAAGCATAATACCTACTGCATCTGATATGTAATTTACCAACAGTAATCCTGATTTGTGTACCTATTAATAATTCTTCAATAGTCTATTAATAATTCTTTAGAAGTCAATACTTGGCTTAAAGGGATACATGCCTTTACATGTGTGCATATACCTGCACAGATACACACACACACAGACACGCACACATACACACACAACACAGTGTGTATGTATATATATCAAGTGGATATAGATGCGTTTATCTGTGTGCATATGTGAAAGCATGTGTATAATTTTATATGTAAGAGATCAAAATTTGTATCATTTGCCATGGTTAACGGTTACTACTGGGCAAGGAGAACTTGAACATACTGGAATCAACCAGAATCATGCCTCTTTTGTGGTGACTTTAATCATTTTTATAGCTGAGTGTCCTAAACAATGATGTCTTCAATGTGAGAAAATGGACACAGAAAAATTGTCTGAGTGTGATGAAATGCAAAAAGTGTGGAAGAAAGACCTTTCCGATTTATTTGTGAAGAGATAGAAGAACAAAATGTGTTAAATAATACAAGTGTTATAGTACCTGATAAAATTACCGATGTTGAAAATGTACGTGAAATTAAACTGATGTGATTAATAACAATTTAAGTGTAAAGGGGTAGAATGGGAATGCAACATGAAATTTGTGTTGAAGAGCTGGGTAACACACCAACTTTATTTTAGACAAGAAGTGAAAACATTTTGCAAAAAAGAAAACATCATGTTTGGAAACAGAAGAAAGGGAAGAGGATTGTAAAGATGAAAGTGCCTTGGAGAAAGGGTTCAAAGAAAAAAAACGAGAACAGAAAAGAAAAACAGTTAAAAGAAAGGATAACTTGCATATATGCATGTGGGTTCTCTAAATGTTAACCATTTAAAAATGATTTAAGAAGAATTTTAATTTTCAAAGGCTGTGAGTAGATCGACATGTTATAATTATGTCTACCAGTTAGGTTTATTAATTTGGGAAAAATATAATTTCATTCTGTGTGGAGAAAAGTAGTTATATGGAATTTTGAAGCAGAAGAACATTGTGGAAGCTAATGCTGGTTTTTAAAGCAATAACGGTTTTGGATATATAGTAAAGACAGGAAGGATTTAAGTTTATCTAAGGGTAAGAAACAGTTTGTGAAGAATAATTGTCCGATATGCTTCGACTAATAGTGTGGAAAGAGCATTTGTATGTTTAAATTTGGAAGTTGCCACTGTAGGAAATTCTAACTATAATTTAAGAAAATACTGTGCTATCTTCTCTCCCAACAGATGAGGAAACACAGTATTGTACGACCACCAGAACTTTAATTAGAAACAAAAGTGCATAAAATAACGATACACATAAATCATTGAGTTAAGCGCTTTCACCTAATACAACATAGGCTTCTTCAGAACTCAATCACTAAATAATATGCGCCATTATAAATAAACTTTTTGGCGCCAATTTTGCCTGGCTGCACTTGAATTTAAAGTGCCCCTGTGCCTGTTGGTTCATATTAAATATAAATATAAATAAAATAACTTATACAAATTCATTCAGCTATACCTCCTTTAAAAATACAATATACTACAAATGTTAACATAAATAAATACATAATATTTCGTGTAACTAATTCATTTGAATTACCCTTCCATTTTAAAATATGTCATAATGCATTACACTAGTGTAGACAGTACTAACAACTGGACTTAGTCTACCTGATAATAATAAAAATGTAATAAAAATATAATATAAATATACACTTCTAACTAACATTAATACTATTTTTGTGTAGTGTATGTGAATGCTTGTTAAAAATCAATTGAGTAAAATTTTATTAATACATATAACAATTCTATACTAGTGAATATAAAAACAACTATTGGACTCTAAATGTAATGAACTGTTTTTTGAACTCGAAATATATAAAGTTCATTTCTTGCTGTTACAAAATGTGCAAACTTGTATACTGCTGTATAAACAAATTAACTCCTAAATTGCTTAAAACTAGTATTAAGATTTGATTTCATCAATTACACATCATAATTTATTGTGAAATATAACCATATAAAATGTTTAAAACAATTTTTTGTTGTTGTTTGAAAAATTGTTTTTTATTTTTAATTATATTTCATGATAATGTCTTTATAAATTGTATTTTAATGTAAATTAACTAATTTATTACTCCATACTAATAAATGGTCATTGTTTAATGATTTATATAAAAAAATTTTTATGTGTATGTATAATATGACATATTTTAAAATGGAAGGGCAATTCAAATGAATTAGTCACATGAAATATTATGTATTTATTTATGTTAACATTTGTAGTATATTGTATTTTTAAAGGAGGTATAGCTGAATGAATTTGTATAAGTTATTTTATTTATATTTATATTTAATATGAACCAACAGGCACAGGGGCACTTTAAATGTTTTTTGAACTCGAAATATATAAAGTTCATTTCTTGCTGTTACAAAATGTGCAAAATGTGCAAACTTGTATACTGCTGTATAAACAAATTAACTCCTAAATTGCTTAAAACTAGTATTAAGATTTGATTTCATCAATTACACATCATAATTTATTGTGAAATATAACCATATAAAATGTTTAAAACAATTTTTTGTTGTTGTTTGAAAAATTGTTTTTTATTTTTAATTATATTTCATGATAATGTCTTTATAAATTGTATTTTAATGTAAATTAACTAATTTATTACTCCATACTAATAAATGGTCATTGTTTAATGATTTATATAAAAAATTTTTTATGTGTATGTAAAATATGACATATTTTAAAATGGAAGGGCAATTCAAATGAATTAGTCACATGAAATATTATGTATTTATTTATGTTAACATTTGTAGTATATTGTATTTTTAAAGGAGGTATAGCTGAATGAATTTGTATAAGTTATTTTATTTATATTTATATTTAATATGAACCAACAGGCACAGGGGCACTTTAAATTCAAGTGCAGCCAGGCAAAATTGGCGCCAAAAAGTTTATTTATAATGGCGCATATTATTTTGTGATTGAGTTCTGAAGAAGCCTATGTTGTATTAGGTGAAAGCGCTTAACTCAATGATTTATGTGTATCGTTATTTTATGCACTTTTGTTTCTAATTAAAGTTCTGGTGGTCGTACAATACTGTGTTTCCTCATCTGTTGGGAGAGAAGATAGCACAGTATTGCAAGTTACAAGTTTGTTTCCCTCGCAACGTTTTTGTTCAGCAGTTGTTATGGAGGGAAATACAGTGTTGACGACCGCACTACAGGATGAGACACCTAGTAGATCCAACGATGGCACCCATGGTGGGGAGTTGGCGGAAATCAGAGGTGAATTGAAACAATTAGTGCTAACGCTTACCTCCTTTATGCACAAAGTGGAACGTGATTTCAAAAATTTGGGGTCTAACTGTGTTTGTGAAACCAACCCGGTTCACAATAGTAACAAGGATATTTGCAGAAGCAGTAAGGAGCAAACAGCTTCTAATTTCAAAGACACTACCAAAACGTGCTTTACTAGTTCCGGTAAACACAAAGAAGGCGTGCCAAAAGGTAACGCTAGTGTCCGTCCTATTTCTGACATGCAGGTTGGTGAATGCGGAGCGGCGCACAAACGCAATGCATCTAACGGCTCTAACAACCGATTCAATTCAACACCGGACAGACTTTCTGAAGGTGTACCTTCTACCAAACATAAAAATTCTTCAGGGGACAGTGCCGATATCGATTTACCAGCTGGGCAGCAGACGAGACACATTATGGACAGCAATCGAATGGACACTACAGGATTTACTTTTGACTTTTCAATATATGATTTTGAAGAGGACGACGATTTTGCGGTACGAACTGGGACTAAACCAAAGCGTGTTAAGCCTGTAAAGACCTACGCTAACTCAGTGGGTACTTTTAAGGCCAACAAAGGTACTGAATTGCAACCTAGACTGCAAAATAAGCCTAAGGATGACTATAGTAATAATTGTCATTTGAATAATTTTTTAATTAGTGAATGCAAGTTTGATGAGTTTAACAAGGGGAAAGAAAGATCCCCTATCAATAGAAGTTCTAACAATTTAGCTTTGAAGGACAAAATTCATAAGATGGGAGAGATTATGTGCAAGCTTGACAATATAAAAATAGAAAATGCTTATTTAAACAAATGTATAACTTTAAAGATAGTCCCAATGGGACTTCGCTTTTTTAAAGTACCATTAGGAATAGACATCAAAGAATCTGTTATGGATGATTTTAATGACTTTTTTGATCAATGTGGATTTAAGTTTATGAGTATGATAATTAAGTACAATGACGAAACATTAACGCAACTAATTAATGAGGTTGAAAAATTGAATGTAGAAATAGAAAGTGATTTATTATTTGATGAATGGAACAATTTATATTGTAAACAGTTTATCATTGTGGAAAAGAAATCTAAAACTATACATGAAAGGAAGTGCAAAAAAATCAATAGAGACATTACACAGTATAGGGACAAAAGGGTATATAAATGGAATAACGAAAGGGGTAATAGGACAAAAGGGCCCAATGAACATGAGGATTGGTTCTATAGACAACAGAGTGGGAACAAGGTAGTAGGGGGAGAATATGGTGAGGAGGGAAATCACGAATGGTACGATGATGATGAGGGACATAAACAAAATTTTCAGAGGAATTGGAACCCTCAGTATTGGAAGAAAGTAGATTTCAAGGGGAGGAGAAACTACAACCCCCAGAATGTGCGATCAGATCTTCACAGGGGGAACAAATGGAATTGATACCCAATAACACAAATGATAGTGAAGTGATTATGGACATGGACATTTCTGACTACAATTACAAAACGAATGAACTAGGTGATTTTAAAATTTATAATTTCACTAACTTCAAGGTGGAAAAGGTTCATTACAAACTTTTATCCAGGGGTATGAAATTTATCCCCACCCCGAAATTTGGTTTAGTTGACCATTTGATAGAAACTAAACTATTCACCCGTAAATTAAATTTATCTATCATGTTTCAGAACAATAAGAAAAATAAACAAAATACTGAGGGGGACAGTTATATGTTAAAACCTAAAAGCACATTTGTTCCACATATGAACCCTGTGGTTGAGCTTTTTGAAAAACAGGTACAGAGAGACATTTACAAATTGACTGACACAGTGAAAAACACTAAAGTGAGGGACAATATGTCTAAGGAAGAGAGAAAGGAGTTAAACAATTTGAGAGAAAATAAAAACATACGTATCATGAAGCCTGACAAGGGGGGGGATAGTTATATATGACCAAATGGAGTATTTGTCCAGAATTCATTCCATTCTGACGGAAACAGGCAATTACACTATGGTTTCATTGAATGAAATAAATATTGCCTACCAGAGGATTAGTTCATACTTGGAAGAATTCTGGATTGACAATCGAATAAACAACGATTTATACAATTTTTTAAAGGTGTCATACCCCATTACTGCGACCTTGGTAGGCATACCAAAAATACATAAAGACCCAACCAACCCTCCATTCAGACCCATTGTGTCAGGCACAAAATCTAAAACATTCCCATTAGGCAAATTAGTAGATGTTTGGTTAAAAGACATATACAAAAGTATCCCCCATCTATTGAAAGACTCCTGGGACTTTTTAAGAAAATACCCAATAGATATTGCTACAAGTGATTTGATTTATGTGACTATAGACGTCATTGATTTATTTTCATGTATACCCAGTGTTGAAGGTTTGCAAATGTTCTGTGAGAGTATTAGAAAATACACTAAGTTTGATTGGGACAAAATTTGTCTCATTATGGACTGCATGTCCTTAGTTTTGGAAAACAACTTTATATCGTTTGAGGGTGAGTACTACAAACAAAGCAAGGGAGTGGCAATGGGGTCAGCTAGTGCCCCTATCTATGCCAACCTTGTCATGTTGTATTGGGAAGAAGAAATATTATTTAAGAGTAAATTTTTCACCCATATTTCCCACTACACAAGATTTTTGGATGATATTTACATCTTATGGAAAGGAAATAAGGATGAATTAAACGATTTTATCACTTTCATTAATAACAGTAGTGAATTTTTGAAATTTACTTATGAAACCAATAAGGAAGGTTTACCTTATTTAGACACTATTGTTTCGAATGATGTTAAAGGTTTCAAATCTAAAATACACAGGAAGAACACATTCTCAAACGACTATTTACAATATGACAGCAATCACCCTAAAAAGATGTTGCGAAATATTTTCAAGGGGCAACTCATTAGAGCAGCCAGAATGACATCCAGATACGAGGACATGATATCGGAGTTTGAATATATTACCAAAATGTTTATAGACAGGAAATACAGTAGAATCATGTTACAGGATGTTAAACAATATGTGACATCTCAGAGGGAAACCAAATATTTTCCGATATTAGGAGCTGTGCTGCATGCAACCGATGAGACAGCTGCAAACCTTACAGACAAATACAAAATGGCTTACATTTTGCCATACACACCATTTGCTAGTATGGTGAAAGAAATTTTGTACAAACATTGGGGCATTTTTACAACAAATCCTGAGTTATCACGAATATTAGGAGACAAACCAATATTTGTTCACAAAATGTCACACAATTTGAAAAGAATTCTTGAAAGTGGGTATACATTAAACAGTAAGGGCAGAAGAGGTGATAAAAATACATTTACTGGAAAATGTGGCAATTGTAATCAGTGTAGATTCATTATGACTCACACAGAAGTTACATTAGGTAACATCAACAAGACATCAATCAGATGTGAGAAGGGGAATTGCAACACATCATATGTGGTCTACATTGCTAGATGTGAAATGTGTCCTGCATACTTTGTTGGGAAGACTGAGAGGGCCTTCAAAAGAAGAATATACGATCATTTATATTGTATTCGAAAAAAAGATCGCAATAATGCTTTATATAGACATGTTGAAAGCGAAGGAGACCTACACAGCTTCAAATTTGCCATTATTGAACATATCAAATCTGATTGGAAGGGGGGAAATATAAAAGGACGATTAAGTTATAGAGAGATTTGGTGGCAGCTATATACAGATGCTGCCACAATACCAGGACTAAATGATACCATTGCCATTAAGCCACTATTAGGTTAATATGTATGTAGGTCCCACAATTTACACAATTTTTGTACTATTTTTCAAACATATTCCAACCCATTAATATTTTTCTATATTTAGTTGTTTACAAACAAAAAAATGAAAAAATTTTTTAAAACGTTTTTTTAAAACGTTTTTTTAAAACGTTTTTTTAAATATCTTTTTACATATATTTTTTTAAAATCTTTTTCATAATATTTTTAAAACATTTTTTAAACAACATATTCTTATATTGAGATTTACTTAATGTCTTTATACATACACATAAAGATTTTTTTAATAAATCATTAAACAATGACCATTTATTAGTATGGAGTAATAAATTAGTTAATTTATATTAAAATACAATTTATAAAGACATTATCATGAAATATAATTAAAAATAAAAAACAATTTTTCAAACAACAACAAAAAATTGTTTTAAACATTTTATATGGTTATATTTCACAATAAATTATGATGTGTAATTGATGAAATCAAATCTTAATACTAGTTTTAAGCAATTTAGGAGTTAATTTGTTTATACAGCAGTATACAAGTTTGCACATTTTGTAACAGCAAGAAATGAACTTTATATATTTCGAGTTCAAAAAACAGTTCATTACATTTAGAGTCCAATAGTTGTTTTTATATTCACTAGTATAGAATTGTTATATGTATTAATAAAATTTTTCTCAATTGATTTTTAACAAGCATTCACATGCACTACATAAAAATAGTATTAATGTTAGTTAGAAGTGTATATTTATATTATATTTTTATTACATTTTTATTATTATCAGGTAGACTAAGTCCAGTTGTTAGTACAGTCTACACTAGTGTAATGCATTATGACATATTTTAAAATGGAAGGGCAATTCAAATGAATTAGTTACATGAAATATTATGTATTTATTTATGTTAACATTTGTAGTATATTGTATTTTTAAAGGAGGTATAGCTGAATGAATTTGTATAAGTTATTTTATTTATATTTATATTTAATATGAACCAACAGGCACAGGGGCACTTTAAATTCAAGTGCAGCCAGGCAAAATTGGCGCCAAAAAGTTTATTTATAATGGCGCATATTATTTAGTGATTGAGTTCTGAAGAAGCCTATGTTGTATTAGGTGAAAGCGCTTAACTCAATGATTTATGTGTATCGTTATTTTATGCACTTTTGTTTCTAATTAAAGTTCTGGTGGTCGTACAATACTGTGTTTCCTCATCTGTTGGGAGAGAAGATAGCACAGTATTGCAAGTTACAAGGTTGTTTCCCTCGCAACGTTTTTGTTCTATAATTTAAGAAAATGTGGAAGCAAATAGGTGTGGGTGTTATAAAATGTCGCAAGGTGATAAGTTGAGGAAAAAAATGAAAATAGGGCAAATAAGATGACGTATATTCAGAAAGGGGGCTATAAAAGCAGGTTCTGACTCTTGTTGTATTACTTTGAAGGAGTGGAATGGTGGTGTGTACATGGCTATTTTTTTCAGATCATTTAGATGTATGTAGTTTGTTGGGGAAGAAGATACAATTACAATGACTGATAGATATTTTCAAAGATTAACTAGGAGGTTAAGATTTATAAAGTAATGGAAATGAATAAAATGTTATGGGAGGTTAATGCAAGTATGAGAGAATTTTATAAAACAATACTTACTGGTGGGTGGAGTTTAAAGGAAGTATACAAATGTGTTGTTTTGGCTTGATATTCTGCTGAATGTCCTAGTCAAAAAGAAAGCTTATGGAACTTCCAAGATGGCTACACACTGATCAGCTGGTTGACTAGAGCTCTCAAAGTGCGAAATTTGAAACTCAGAAAAAAAACAGTAAAAGTTAATTAATTTGAGTAAAATGCATTTACTGGCTGGATGTCAGTAAAGAATATGTTGGGGAAGGTAAGATAAAATAAAGTAGAAAAGGAAAAAAAGATCCTTTGGTTTGAAGACTGTTGTATGTTTTCAAGAAAAAGTGGTTTTAATAAGTTTCAACTTGGTATAGGGGATACTGTCCAGTAATTTAGAGGAAAAAAATAAATAGACTCAGGTGTTTAAAATAAGTGAGATGCTGAAAAAATATAAAGTAAAATAGCAAAGAACTGGAAAAAAGAGAAGAAGCTTTTGCTATGTTGAATGAACCGATAAAAACTGCAAAAATGAGATGCTGAAATGGAAATAAAAGGCTGACCGAACATGAAGCTTCTCAAGAAGAATTGTATCAAAATGTAGTGGAGATAAAAAGACAGAACACAAAGAGAGCCTGTGATTTTTCTGCTGTACCAGATACATTAAAAAAATAGAGAGCATTCATTTTATTACTTTGCAGATAACCCACAGGACTGGTGTTCAACAACAGGATTTTTTAATTAACAGGGCACATCATGTGTATGCTCCAAATTTGGAATTGTAAAAGCAACCAAGACTAAGTTCATAAAGATGCAGTCACACCAGCTGAAAGAGCTGCTTCTTATAAAATGGTGTTAGAAGGGGAAAGTATTAAAAACTGAGGATAGCAAAGTGCTTGTGGAAAATGATTATTCACTATACACAAGGTGGAGGAGAAGCAAGTTTATCCCAACAACCAGGCAAAGTCAAACGACAAGTGTGAAATTTAAGCTCCTTTATCAAGCTTTCTGTGGAATGCTTTCTCCCACAGGATCAAAGACATTTCTGGATACATAAGAAGCTGAGGAGGAAATTAAAAATATTTACCCGACAAAGGATGGGCCAGCAATCAGAAGGGACTCTGTCATTCTTCTGACAGTAAAAGTGTGCGTAAAGAGACTTTGCCAGTGAAACATTTTCATTTGTTCCAAAGAAAAATGTTTGTGCAACTGAAAAAGACACAGGGGCTTGCTAGAAAAATCAGAAGTACTTTGGATTTGAACAGACAGTGCTGCTGGGAGATGGAGATAATCAGGAAGAAGATCAGCAGCATTGTGAAATTTGTGAATAAGTGAGCGACTGTAAAGCATCAGTCCCATTATATGTAGGATTAGATATATGAAATAAGGCTTTGCAAAATCATCACTGAGAAAGATTAAAATTTTGTTGACTGTTAAACTGGTGGGTGAACTGAAAAGCATATACCCCCCACTTTGTTAATGTCTAGAAGGGCACTAAATATATTGAAGTAAATGTAATTAAAACAGTTTTTTTATTATTTGTATAAAATTTCATAATGTAAATTGCATGTTATATGTAAAGCTGTTTTTATAGGGTGCCATCAGGTGTATTTTAAATGTAAGATGGGGCGGCCTTATCAGTGACTGCTGTGTATGCTAAAGGCAGTAAAGCAAATAGACACTTTTTCTTAGTAGAAATGTATCCAGGCTTTACATTGTAACAAGGTAAGAAAGTTTGGAAAGAAGCAATTTAGTATAATATTGTGATCAAGTTTGGAAAGAAGCAATTTAGTATAATATTGTGATCTTGGGCTGATGGGGCAGGGGATCTAAAACTGTATTCATTATATTATATGTAGATAATCTCCCCTATCTTTACAGGGTGAGTATCTAGGTCATTGTCCTAGTAGTCAGTATTATTACTCCCATTTATCTTTGTCCCTGATCCTCCTCTGAATGTCCACCTGAAATCCTTATTTTGGCAAATCTTCATTCTCATTTCTGTCTTAGTTCATCTGCTGCAAGAGTGGTATTTGCATACTACATTTCGTAATATAATTCTTTACTCTTTCTTTTTGTCTATACCTATAAGGCTGTTTACATTTGTGTGAGTGTGTGTGTGAGTGAGTGCTATGGATGAACTACTGCAACAGGGCTAATCACCCGGTGGTGTAAACCTTGGCTCAAAATGATTCACTGTTGAAAGTGACACCCCAACCCCATGTGCAAAATGGGTAAAAAAGGGGTTGAGGATGGATGGATGGTATAATGGATAGTATATGGACAGTACAGCCATTATGACAGAAAACTATTACTGACACCTCTGTGTGGCAATTCAGAATATCAGGGACAAAAAAAGGGGGAATAATAGTATTGATTGCTAGAGGGTCTCCAGTACTGATAGAAGAGGAAAAAAGACAATAATGATAGATGTGAAGTTGTCCTATCTCGCCTTCATTCTTAACTGATAGGTTTGGAGCCGATCCTGGGCTCCGACTCAGCTGTTCTTTTACAAGCTCGAGGTCTTCAACTAGCTCGAGGCTAATCCCCTATCCCATGATGCTCTAGTGTGCTCCCAGATCTCGTTTGCCACGGAAACAGATCGAGCATTGTTTCACTAGCGCAGGCTAAGTGCCAAACTTTTTCTTACTTTTTACTCGTTAAAAGTTCTTGGTATTAGTATCACTATTGAGAATACTTTTGTATTATTCCTTAGCATGTAGTTCATAGTTTTTCTAGTTAAAAATTTAAAGAATAGAATCCCTTGAACTCTCTAGGCCTTTTGTTTGTTGGGTCTACCCTTACCCTATCCAGCTACGTAGTTCTTTCAGTAGAAAATTCTTAATTAAGAGTGGTTTTTGATATTGTGTTTCTGGCTTTATACCTTTAAGTATTATTCTAGGTATTTAAAATGTGCAGTGTGTAGTGTATACTTGTACTTAATAGCCTATTTAATTTAGACGGCTCTTTTCCTCTTTACTGGTTAGTGTGTTTTTGATAATTATAACAGTGTACAGTGTTTAGTATTATTGTAAAAGCCTGTTTTAAATTAGAGAGCTTTTTTCTTCAACTTTTGTTGGTGTTAGTCCGAAGATTGTGTGTGTGTATACCTTCTCTCCTTCGGAATTTACTGGTAAAATAAATATAATTGTCCTTATAACCTTGGTTAAGTTAGAGAGGTTAAAAACTGATTGTTCCTTTGAAATACATTGCTGTTAGAATGTCAAAACAGGCAAAGGGGTCGAAACCTTCGGGTTTCAAAAAATGCCCAGAATGTGGGCAAAAGATGTCCTTGACAAATGGACACATAGTGTGTGTCTGTTGCTTGGGTGCAATTCATTTGTAGGACTCTTGCGCGATTTGCTATTCTTTTAGCGCAAGAGTCCTCCATGAAAGGAAAAATAAATTAATTTTAAGAGGACTGATAAAGTCTAGCTTTGCTGAAGCAATGGAAAAAGGTCAAAGCTCCCAGAAAAAGGCCAAGTCCCCTTCATCTGACTAGACTAAAGCCACCAAAAGATGCTCTACTTCGGAGGAGTTGGAGCCGGCTAAAAAGACACCTAGAATGTCTTCGACAGTAACTAAAGAGATCAGATCAGAGAGATCCTCAACCTCGGCTTCAATGGTTTTGGAGCCATTGGTTTTACCAGTATGGAGCTGGTCCCCTGCATTGGAGCCAGTATCTCCTACATTGCGATCACCACTACAGCAAATGTCAGCTTCTCCAGCCCCATTGTCCAGATCCACTAGGTGCCCCTCCGATTTTGATGTGGATCGTGTGGTGCAGAGACTGCTGAGGACACCGGCGCTGGCCAAACTTTTATTGGAACCGACCCACAGGGCCTCAGAACCGGCTGTACCTACCCGTTATACCTCAATTCCTCCTCTGACCCGACCTATGGTTTTGGTACCGGAATGGGTGGAATCGATGGTGATAGGATTGTCGGAACCGAGACCTGCTCCAGGGCCTTTGGCTCAGACTGCTCCAACTACCTTGGTGCCGTCCAAGGAGTCTAGGAGCTGACCCTCACAGATTGATTCCAGGGGGATGAGTGGTGCTGACCTTTTGTCAGATCCGACCCTTCTTCTCTGAGCTTCGGCTCATGTGAGCTCGGCTCCTACCTCTGCCTTGGAGCCTACTCCTGTGGTGCCGGGGGTGTCTCTCGGTTCCTCAGAGCCGGAGCCTCCTTCAGCTCATGGGAGGGGAGCTTTTGAGGCTATGAGGAGAGCCCTGTCCTCGGAGACAGCCTCACCTTTGGTTACTCCCATTCCATCCCTTAGTGCACCGGTGTCTGTCTCAGCAAAACCGACTCCACAAAGGCATAGAGATCCAGAACTTCAGGAAACCCCAGTGGGTGGACCCTTATCTTCCGAGACCTCTCCAGAATATCCTTCTGAAGAGGGTCCTCGAAAGAAAACTTGCAAGAAGAAGCATTTGAACTCCCCACAGGAGTCAATTACATCTGACACGAGCCTCGATGAATCAGAAGGGTCCCCACAGTCGGCCTCTGAGGATGTCTCCTTTGCTGACATCCTAGTGATCCTAAAACAGAGAGGTGGCTGAAGCCCATCAACCCTACTGATGAGGAGTCCGTGTACTTGAAAGCTTTTGGATCTCAACCCTACTCCTCCAGGCTGTCTCCGCCTTTCGACGAGCTCATGGAATTAGTTTGTCAAAAGGCATGGGAGTCTCCAGACACAGTGGAGCCCATCCCTAGGAGGCCTAATAAATTTATCACTAGCCCAGAAGACAAAGCTTTTTTAAACAAAGGTGTTCCAGTAGATGTTATGGTGGTGGTGGCGGCCACTAAAAAGGAGTTATTGGAAACATCCTCATCTGTTCATCCATATGGAAAGCACATGTTTTCATCAGCGGCATTTACTCTCAAGTCCCTGAACTATTTAACCCACTTTACTAGTTTACAGAGAGATCTCATAAAAGAGCTAGGAGATTCTCTCCAGGTTTCAGTAGCTGAGGGGATATCAGAGAAAGTATCATCCCAGCTGTCCACCCTTAACTCCCTGGTGAATTCGTCCATGAGGCTAATGTCTTATGCAGCCAATGGAGCGAATAAGTCAGCGTGTTCTGGAATTGCCCTTAGGAGACATTCCTGGATGCACCTATGTAACGTCACAGAACCCTTCAAGTCATCCTTTATAAACACCCCGTTTGATGGCTCGTCCCTTTTCAGGCCTAAAGAAAAAGAGACTTTAACCAGGTGTGCACTGGAGGGAAGGACTATCTGTGCTGTGGGGAGTATGTTTTTCCACCCCTTCCAAACCCTATCCCAAGGGTCAAGTGGGGGGAAAGATGTGGTTCCGGAAATCTCAGAAAGTTTTTCCTGACACACGTGGTGAACACCCCTTCAGGGGCAGAGAAGGAGGTAATAATGGAAGACACCAACCACACGGCAGAGGGGGTCTACAGATCCAATGCAACCACAAATCCTTTTTTGGTAAGCCTTTTCATTGCTCCTGAGAGGAGGCCCACCTATCCCACTCTGGAGGCAGTCGGGGGATGCCTATCTTTGTACCCAGTCACCTGGCTAAAAATTACAAAAGAATCATATCCATAGGTTACTCAAAACCCTTTTTAATGCCACCTCAGCAAAACAAAAGAATCCCAATAGTTCCATCCAGTCAGAGGGATCAAGCAACCATAGAAATGCAAAAGTTGCTAAAAAAAAAAAGAGTCATCCAGTCCCCGCAGACCACATAGGATCCGGAACTTACTGAAGATTCTTTTTAGTTCCAAAGAAGACAGGGGACTGGAGACCCATATTTGATATCAGCAGACCGAACAAGTCAGTAAAAAAGACAAAGTTCTGGATGGTCACATTGCAGTCAATACTTCCTTTTCTAGGAAAAGACAATTGGATGTGCTCGATAGACCATCAGGATGCATACTACCACATAAAAATGGACAGGCCAAACAGAAGTCACCTGCGCTTTCGGCTGGGAGCCAGTCATTTTCAGTTTCGGGCTCTGCCCTTTGGCCTCACTACAGCCCCCAGAGTGTTCACCAAATGCATGGTAGTAGTTACGGCTCACCTCTGGCGACTAGGATTTCGGGTGTTTCCATGCTTAGATGACTGGCTCCTAACCGCCACCACCAAGCAACTACTCATCCAAGCAAGGGACACACCCTTAAAACTATTTGCACAGTTAGGAGTTACTGTCAGCTATGAAAAATCTGCCTTATTGCCATCTCAACATACCATTTTTATAGGAACAGAATTAAACACAGTCACAATGATGGTAAACCTTCCAAAAGAGGGAATTCAAGTCCTTCAAAAACAAGTCTTGAATCGGCAACACAAAACAAAAGTTCAAGCTAGAGAGGTTCTAAAGGTACTGGGTACAATGACAGCTACTATCACAGTAATTCCCGTGGCATGCATGCATATGAGGATCCTGCAGTGGCTTCCTTTTGCACAGTAGTCAATGCAGACACTTCCGATGTCTCACAAAATTATTCTGACTCAATCTTGCAAAAAATATCTACTTTGGAGGCTTCAATCAGACCAGTTGACAATAGGCAAACCTTTTGTTCCCCCAGCCCCACTAGCCACGCTAACCACAGATGCTTCCCAGATTGGGGGGGGGGGGCATTATCTAGGAAGAACAGCCCAAGGTACGTGGCAAGAATACGAGGTTCACTTGCACATCAATGTTCTAGAGATGAGAGCGGTGCTTCTAGTGTTGCAGGCATTCCAGGACTCTCTACCTGTAGGAACGATTGCAACTCAAACAGACAGTATGTCAGTGCTGTGGTACATAAACAAACAAGGTGGAACCAAATCATATCCCCTTTGTCGAAAGGCCCCCAGAGCTTGGCAGTGGGCAACTTCCTCCCAACGCTTTCTAATAGCAATGCACATCCCTGGAAGATCCAACATGATTGCGGACAAACTCAGCAGAGAAATACAGATGCCTCATGAGTGGTCTCTCAAACAAGAGGTAGCGGAGAGCATTTTCCACAAATGGGGTCAGCCTTGCTGCTATCTTTTTGCCACATCCACAGACACAAAATGCAGCATCTGCTTTGCCCTAATCCCCCCGAGGGATGCACTGATACACTATTGGCCCCCAGGACTCCTATATGCTTTTCCTCCCTTCTCATTAATACCCAAAGTTATACAGAAAGCCAGCATATTGGGAAGGACCTTAATTCTGATAGCCCCTTCCTGGCCTTATCAAATCTGGTTCAACTTCCTACAACCTCATCTTCAGGAGGAACTTTAGATCCTGGACCCAGTGCCAGATCTTCTAATCCATTCTTCAGGAGTTCCTCACCCATTCTTAAAAACCCTCAAGTTGGCAGCTTGGCCGCTCCAGTTCCAAACATAGCCAGGTTACAGAATCTTTAATCTGCCACACAAAACATTTTGATATCTTCTCATAAGACATCAACAAGACGACTGTATCTTAGCAAATGGAAAAGGTTTTCTAGTTGGGCTTTAGAAAATAAAATTGACCTTTACTCTGCACCCCTTTCTTCTATTTTAGAATTTCTAACAAAGATTTTCAAAGAGGGGTGCTGCAGCTAATACCATCAGGGTACAATTAGCAGCAATATCAAATTTTCATATAAGTGAAAATGGACCAAACATTATGTCACATAGGTTGTCTAAAGCCTTTCTTAAGGGCACTTGCCTTTTAAGGCCACCAATAAAATCTCCACTACCACCATGGAACCTCAACTTCGTCCTATCTGGGATAATTCTTCCACCATTTGAACCTGCATCTTCATGTGATTTAAAATTTTTAACTTGGAAAACTATCCTATTAGTGGCAATCACTTTAGCTAGAAGAGTGTCAGAACTACAAGCACTTTCAATCAAACCCCCATACCTCTTGTTTCACAAAAACAGAGTTTCCCTGCGAACAAATCCATCCTTCCTACCTAAAGTCTGTTCAGAATCTAGTTTAAATCAAACCATAGAGTTGCCAGTCTTTTTTCCCCCAAATATGGCAATAAGGCAGAATACATGCTACACCAACTTGGTGTCCACAGACAACTATGTTTCTGTTTACATAGAACAAAAGAATTCAGAAAATCTGATCAACCTTTTTGTGTCATTCTCAGAAGCTAAAAAAGGTACAGCGGTAGCAAAAATCACTTTGTCCAGATGACTATCAAACTGTATTTCCTTTACTTATAACTCAGTAAATAAGAAATTACCAGGCAAAGTAAAGGCTCATTCAACTAGAGCCATTGCTAGTTCTTCAGCCTTTCATGCCAAAGTACCTATATATACCATTTGTGCTGCAGCAACTTGGGCAACACCTCATACCTTCATCACTCATTACAAAGTAGATGTGGTCTCCAGGGACAGGGCTTCCTTTGGGTCCACTGTGCTGAAGAATGTACTCCTGTGAGCCACCCAGGATTAATGGTGCTAGGGACGCTGTCCCATCAGTTAAGAATGAAGGTGAGATAGGACAACGTCACGTAAAGAAGTTATATTCTTACCGTAATGTTCCATGTGAGTTGTCCATCTCGCCATTGATTTTTACGTCCCTCCCTCCAACCCCCAGCTTGTGGGCTCCTAGGGGATCTGGACTTTATTAACAATTTGAATTTGACCCTTTTCAGGTTTTTCTTGTGTAAGAGATAACCTTTATACAACTTTTAATATGCACACAAACAAGATCTGAGGAGCACACTAGGGTATCATGGGATAGGGGATTAGCCTCGAGCTAGTTGAAGACCTCGAGCTTGTAAAAGAATGGCCGAGTCGGAGCCGAGGATCAGCTTGGAACCCGTCAGTTAAGAATGAATGGCGAGATGGACAACTCACATGGAATGTTATGGTAAGAACATAACTTCTTTTTTTGTGGAAGTAAGAGGCTCTGGGCATGGTAGGAGGATTATACTGGCATATATTTATGTTTCTTCTAACACTACTGTTTTGAAACCTAGGAGAGTTTTGGGATAAGTAACTAGCTTTCATTGCGTAATATTATTTATAGATGGGGACTGGAACTTTTACGATAGTGGGGATGTATCACAGATACCTAGAAAGGGAAATGACTAAAGAGGGTAGAATTCTGAAGAAATGTTTCAGAATTTTTGGTATGGAGGATGTGCTTTCAGTAATTTGGTCCCACAAAAAATTTCTCCCCAGGGTACAATATCCTGGCTGGAATGGATAGAAATTATATTTCACAGAAACACGTTTGTTTAGTTAAAAACACTGACAGGCATCTAATAACTATTTTAGATCATACACCATTAAAACCTAAGATAAAGATGCAGGAAAAGGAAGCAAAAATGAGACACCGGCACTTTGCTAGTTACCAGGTAAAAAGAGAGGAATTTAAGAAACACTAAAGAGAAACTAAGTATTTGGATAATATGAGTTTTAGAAAGATTGCTGTTAAGCATCCATCTTTTAATAGCCACTTCAGACCACAAACATTTCTAGCACAGTTACTTAAGCAACAGGAAGTAGAAAGGGTTGTCGCCATACAGGAGCCTATGACAAGAAAAATAACCCGAAATCCTATAGAAGTCTTAGAGATACTTCGGAAATTTTATGAAAATTTGAATAAAGCTGATGAATGTGGAAACCAAGAAAGAGCACAAATTGAAATATTTATGGAACACTTATGAAGAGGTTATAGGAAGATGAGACTTAACTAATTGTTAAGGTAGGAAGAGGTGAGATAAAAACAGTTATGTATAATCAGTCTGCAGGGAAGTCTTCTGGAACATATGGTATTCTTATGAAAATGTGAAAGTTAGGAGTGTAGAAAGTGATAAACAGCTGGTAGATTTTAATACTATTTTAAAATGATGGGACACACCATCATCTTGGAAGAAAGGTCTGGTGTCTGTATTACCCATAGAGAGTGAAGACCCATCTGACCCAGCCTCATATAGACCAATTTCAATTTTAAGCCATGGTTATAAAGTGTTTGTGTCTTTACAAGCTTAAAGGATGTCAAAGGTGTCGCAAAACTGGTAGATATGTCATGGTGTGGTTTTGTGGAAGAAAGGGTAATCATTTGATAATATGAATAGAACAGTTATGATCCAGAGAGAAACAGAATGTAAGAAAAGATAGCTGCTTTGGTGGGTCTTGAGACAGAGAAAGCATTTAACAGAGTAAGCTGGGTTTTTATGAGTGGGGCAATGGAAACATTTACATTTCCTGATACAATAATAAGGTTTATTAAGAGAATGTGTAAAGGATCAGAGGCAAGAATTCAAGTGGGAAGATTCCTTTGCAATAAGTTGTGTTTGAACGAGGAACCAGGCAGTGGTGTCCTCTTTCCCCTTTGTTATTTGCTGTATATTTAGAGACAGTGGCAAAGAAAATAAATGATTCAGAAATTCTGTGATATCATTGGCATGGTAATTAAGAAAAATTGCCTTTATTTGCAGATGATATTATTTTGTACTTGATAAATCTAGAAAAGATCACCTTGGGAACATTTCATGACAGTTTCAAGTCTTTTCAGATTATAAAATTAATGAAGATGAAACAAAGGCTATAGCTTTAAATTATGTACCCAATCATGACTTGGTTCGGCAATACCCATATTGATGGAGACATGATAAGATGGAGTAATATATGATTATGGATTAAAAAGGTTTCTGTTGTGGCAGCTAAGGATATGTGGGAAGAGACTAGACAAATGATAGTAAAACAAAAAAAAAATGAGAAACTGGAAGCTCTTGTTTATGGACATGGATTGTAAGAATCAAGCAGTGAAAATGTTTTTAGTCCCATTAGTTTTATATTTAGATAATATTTTTGTCAACCAGAGGGGGGGGTGGTTGTAGACAATAATTAATGAAGAGCTGAAGGAGTATATGTGGGAGGGAAAGACGGCAAGAATTAAGGGGGGTGAGTTGATCCTCCCAGTAGAGTAGAGTAGAGCAAGGTGGTTTAGGATTACCTGATTTGAAGGGATATTTTGCAGCTATACAGTTAAGGCTGATATGCATAACATAATCTGAAGGTTATAATTTAAACCAGAAAGGGATGATAAAGAGCCAGGGAGGAAGTTCAAGAAATACGGAGAGTGTGGGATTTAGGTTGCACATCCTTAAGGATAATAATAATAATAACCACTGTACAGACATTATATTCATAAAGTTGCAGAAAGTATTCTAAGAAGTAAGCCAACAAGGGAATTTTACCAGAAAGGATTACGGCAAGTAAGGGTACAGAAAATAAGCAAGAGGGGGCTGGATTTTACTGGAGAAAACTAGCAAAGGAGCCAAAATATTGGGATCAAGTAATTAGAGAAGGAAAAGTAATAAGTGGATGAGGCCAAGACAAAGTTTACACTGCAGGTTTGAGACTGCCTTCTCCATCAAGGATTGATATCAGAGTACAGGCAAAGAGAAAGGGACAGGGAGTGTTAAGTGAAAGACCTGCTCTGGTAGCATTTTTAGTTGAATCTAGACCAGAAGCTGGTGTTAAAAAGGGGATGATTAGTAGGGCATATGAAATATTCCATGATAACTGTAAAAACAATTTACAAGAGAATAAATGGGGGACATATTACTAGGCTACTGGCCCTGAGGCTCTTACAAGTCTAGTCAATAAATTAGCCCATGTTCCCACAAGTCAGTACCCGATGCCCCTGTCCAACAGACACACAGGTGGAATCCCAAGGTGTATTTTCTATTTCCCATCCAGTCATCCAGGTTCCTCTTAAAGAGGGATAATGAAGTACTCTGCTTGATGTGGAGAGGGGAGTCCATTCCACTGACAGGGGAGTCTCTGGGAGACAAATCTGTCCTGCCAGCAAGTCCTATTGATGTTGCAAACCAAGTTGAGGTTTTGCTTGTGAGTCACACGAGTGGTTTGGCTTGCGGATATGCAACAATTTCATTAAGGTGGGGGTCAGAGATCGCTGTGTATGCCAGACATAGATCACCTCTGAAGAGTCTGTGTGAGACATAGTAGAGGGACAAGGCTTTTAGCCTATATGTGTAGGATAGATTTTGAAGCCCTGGATTCTCCTGGTCAGGAACCACTGTGGTCTCTCCAGCTGCTGCATGTGCTTTGCGAGGTACATGCCGAAAGGGCGTTGTATTCGATGATGGGCCTGTTAAGGAAGGAATACAGGGAAGTTATGACTTCCTTGTTCCTGGAAGAGATATCCTTACTAATGAGGTGAGCCATGTAGAAACCTCTTTGTACAATGGGGGAAACATGGTGGTCAAAAATTAGATTGCTGTCAACTTGGGTGCCAGGTCCCTCACAACTGCTTGTGTGCTTTGGATGTTGTTGTTAATGTGATAATTTGTGGCGACATCACTCTCCCCAAAGTGGATGATGCTGCATTGTTTGGCATTTAGTTTGAGGCTGTGTTTCTGGCACCAGTCATTTGTCTGGGTGGGACCCTCTTGTAGTATGTCTACATCACTAGGGGTGTTGATGACAGTGCCCAGCTTTCAGTCATCTGCAAACTTGGTCAGCCATAGACCTCTGGTTTTGCTTGCACCTCAGAGAAGTATATCCCAAACAGCAGGGGCCCCAAGACCGATCCCTGGGGTATGCTGCTCATTACAGGTCTACTCCTTGAGGTAGCTTCCCCTATTTTGACTGAGTGAGTTCTATAAGTGAGCTAATTAGCTACCCATCTGGTCACATACAGATTTACACCAAGCTGAGATAGTTTGTCTATTATGCCCTAGTGGAGAATAGTGTCGAAGTCCTTGACCAGGTCAAGGTAGGTGGTGTGCACTGTCTTCCGCTTTTCCATGGTTTTGGTGACTGACTCAAAGAATTCTGCCATATTTAACAGGCATGATCTCCCATTGACAAAACCAAACTGTGTGGGATCAAGCATTTGGAGGTTGCTGATGTCCTTGTTAATGTGGTCCATGATAATGTGTTCCATGGCCTTGCAAATCAGGCTAGTTAAGCTGATAGGTTTATAATTGCCTAGATTAGTAGAGGCTCCACCTTTGTGCAGAGGGGTGATGGTGACTGTCCTCCACTCGGCTGGGATGAAAACATTATTCAGGCTTTGGTTGAATAGGGTGCCTAATGGTGGTGCGAGTTCCTGCCTGAGTTTGTGCAGGATGCAGCCTGGGATTTATCACGTCCCATGAAAGGTGTGTTTTTAGCCTTTGAGAGGGCAATAATGACTTGTTCCCTAGAGATAAGGAGTTGGGGGCAGGTGCTGGGGATATCCTGGATTACTGATGGGCGGACAGAAGGGTGAAGTTTTGCATTTGTGTACGTGTGTCCTTGACCATCAGTTCTGAGCAGATTTCAGTGTTTCCCCTTAGATTGCAAACATATGTGAAGAAGGCCTTATGATTGTCTTTAGTAGATGTGGCTAATTTGGACTTGAATTAGCTTTGGAGGACTTTACTAATACCCTTATTTGCCTGTTTAGGCCAAGGAGAGAGTGCTTCCATTTTGGCACCTGTTCCTTCTTGGTTCTGGACAGCAATTTTTCCTTTTGTTGTACAGTTTATTTATAGCCGATGTCCACCAGTCAGGTTTACTCTTCCTTGAAGAGGAAGAGTTTGTCCTGTCAGGTATTGCTGAATCCATGCATTTATATAAATGATCATATCATATAATACTTTGGTGTAGGTTTGGACTTTATTGCCAGCTTCTACTGTTGGGGGGGGGGCTGTGAAGCTGTTTAGACCTTCCCTCAGGAGGCTGCAATCAGCTTTGGAGAAGTTTTTTTTTGTTTAACCCTAGCCGGGGGTTCAGGGGGAGATGGTGACTTCCAAGGTGACTGCTTTGTGGTCTGTTCTTATCAGAGATGACACTGCAGGGATGCTGCAGTGGCTTCCTGTGTTGGTTATTACCAAATCCAAGATGTTGTCACCAAGTGGTTTCCTGTGTTGGTTATTACCAAGTCCAAGATGTTGTCACCAATTGTGGGGGTGTCAACAAGCTGGTCCAAGGCACTGGCATTGACAAAGTCAAGTAATCTTTGAGCATTTTTGTTCTGGCTCAAGTAGTTCTTCCAATCAGTGGTTGGGTAGTTAAAATCGCCAAGATCAAGCTATAGGGTTGAATCTTACTAGATTAGAGGAAGTCCACATAGGCGACATGGGTGTTCTGAGTCAACGTTGGGGGCCTGTAGCCAACTATAATTTGAACAGGGGTCTTGTCAACTGTTAACTGCACCTGGAGTGTCTCCTTTGCATCATACTGTTTGGCCAGTCTGGAGGTGTATATATCTTTGATATATATTGAAACACTACCTCCTTTGGCTTTGCTGCCTCGGTTTGGGGTCTGTATGTATGATAGGATGAGTAACCAGGTAAAGCTGGGTGCTCTCCACAGCTTTGAACAAGGTTTCTGTGACTGCACAAATGTCAGCATCTTCCAGGGTTAAGAAGTCTTGCAATGAGTGCAGTTTCATGTTCAACCCCCTAGCGTTCAGCAGCATGACCTTTAAACTGCATTTAGATGAGATTCTCATGTTGGTACTTTTGACCTCAAGGCATTGCCTAAGAAAAGCACTGTGGGAGAAGCAAGAGCCTTTGCCAGGAGCCTGAAGCCCAAGGGAGACCGATGCAGGCCATCTCAGGCAAAGCATCATGGTCTGTCAGTCATGTCTTCCCAGGCCATCAAGTACTGGATGCCCTTATAATGAGACTAGAAAATAAGCCAATTCTTATAGTCAATCATTTTTTTTTGTATTGAGGTATCATTCTGGGTGATGGTGGAATGCTGCTTAAGGCTAGTAACATACCTGCCTGGAACCCATATTCAGTGAGCTCAATCATGTCTGTCTTCATATAGTCCAGAGAGGTACATCTTAAGTCATTCATGCCAACATGTACTATGACAGAGTCATAGCAGTACTTGTTGAGGGAATTCAGTGCATGGGTGATCTGGCAGATTCTGGCACCTCACAAAAAACTTACCGTGACTTTCTCCTTATCCAGCCTGGTGAGGGGCACATCTGTGTGTCTGACAATGAGTCTCCTATGTAAAATATATTGGGTTTATGGTTAAGCCTTAATGGCTGTGAGACACTGGCATGTGGACTATGTGCGTTGTGTGGTGTGGTAGGCTGTGGAGTTTGTGTGAGTTTTTGTCTTGGGAGGTCTCTTTTGTTTAGGTATGTTTTTGTTAAGAACCTCCACATATGTGGGTGTTTGTTGTGTTGCTGCAGGTGATGTTTGAGGCATGCTGTTTGTACAGACAACCTTCTCAGTGCCAGGTATATTGGCTTGTGAGGGAGAGAGCATAGATTCCAGGTTTTTAATGTAATTGCATCTCTCACAAAGTGTGTTCTTAGCTGATAGTAAGAGAGGGTTGTCCACGTACATAATACAGTTGCCTCTGGATGCCCATATCAACCAGATTGGCAGGAGAAACTGTAGGAAACTGTCCATCCATATTTGTCAGAATTGGTGAGGGGGATGAGCTAAGGGGGGCAAAGCTGGAAAGATCTGAGATGGGTGCTAGTCGCTTGTGTTTGTACTCTCACTAACAGAGAAGGCAAGCTCCTACCAGCACAAGATGGCTGCCAGGACGTTCAGCAAGCAAAGCAACCAGGCCTGGATGCAACAAACCTGTATACAGACTATAGTGCTTGACTAGAATACAGAAAACTCCCAGAAAATGCACAGAAAAGCACAGAGCACTCACAAACAGAAAATACAACTTTCTGTATAAAAAAGCAGTTTACAGTTAAGTAATTCAGTAAAAATGCAGTTAAAGTAATGAAACACTACTTGGCAATGAAAATACAGTTTAAACATTATAAAACAGTACAATAATGTAGTGAAACAGTAAAAAAAGTTTTTTAACAGTGCAAAATGTAGTAGATTAGCTGTATAGCACAACTGTAAGCATTAGGAAGTGCAATTCAATTAAATAAATGTAAAAAAAAAGTTATTCTGCTCTTGGAGCTTGGGGGAATTTTTGCTATGTCACAGTGATGAATCACCACTCCTCAGCCTGGTAATAAAATCAAGTGCAGCCCCCTGCAAACACAGGGTTTAAATGCCAGAAAAGATGGAAGAATCTAGAAACTCAGATTACTACCCAGTCTTGCTAGGCCCTGCACTTTTAACCAATCATTCATGCTAGAGAAGCTCAGGCAGCCCTATTACTCTCACTAACAGAGAAGGCAGGCTTGTACCGTCACAAGATGTCTGCCAGGAAAGTCAGCAATCAAAACAACCAGGCCTGGATGCAGAAAACCTGTATCCAGACTATGCTACTTGAGTAGAACACAGAAAATACCAGAAAATACACAGAAAACCACACATAGAGCACTCACAAACAGAAAATACAACTCTCAGTATGAAAAAGCAGTATACAGTTAAGTGATTCAGTAAAAATGCAGTTACAGTAATGAAACACTACTTAGCAATGAAAATACAGTTAAAATGGTATAAAGCAGTACAAGAATGCAGTGAAACAGTAAAAAAAGCTGTATAACAGCGAAAAATGTAGTAGATTAGCTGTATAGCACAACTATAAGCATTAGGAAGTGCAATTCAATGAAATAAATGTAAAAAAAACACTTATTCTGCTGTTGGAGCCTCAGAGAATTTCTGCTACGTCACAGTGATGAATCACCACTACTCAGCCTGTTTGCAGAGATATTTTTATACTCCAAGCAAACTTCAAGGATTTTTTTTTCTCGGGCAGATAACAAATCTTGGAGATGTCATGAGGAAGAACGACGTAACCAGGAACATGTTTTTGGGAGGGTAATGTGTTGGCATATTTTTTAAAAAAGAAAACTTGCAGAGTACTTTGTCAGAAATATTGGTGGAGCAAATGGCTGTAACTAAGGAAATGATTCTTGTGAGCTGGGATACAGGATCTGAATTGCCTAGACATAGTAAGGCCTTATTAAGTTTAAGCCTTTACTTCCAAAAAAGCAATTATTAGAAAATAGAAATGAAAATTTAAAATAACTGTATTTGAAATATTGAATATTGTAAAATAATTAAAAGAACTGGCCGAAGGATCTTTACAAAGGGAAGGAGCAAATTGCGTAGACATAAAAGGATCTTCTGGAGTTCAGTGGTTTATGAAATGTTGAACTGAAAGACAGTTGTAAAGAAAAAAAAACATGTAATGTATAATGTGCGTAAATGGAATAATGTTTATTTTGTTTGTTTTTTCTTTTTCTATTAATGTATTTGTGCCTGTGTCTTAAGGGATATGTTAACTTCTTCTTTTTTCGGCTTTTCCCGGTTAAGTGATACATTAACAAAGATGTTAAAAAAATTAAAAAGAAATGTAAAAAGAGAGGTAAACTGGTTCAGAGAATCTCTCAGATTTTGCAGCCCTCCTTCTCCAAATTTTCCAAAGTGTTTTCTGCTTTCTTCTCCAGTTTTGGTAAGAAACAAAATAAACAGTCTCAGAGTGGTAGCAAGCAGATGTTTAAAAAGCAGTGGTGCGGAAGTTCCAAAAAGAAAGCAGGAGCCCCCCACCAAACAAAGGATAGTCAGATAAGGCACACTCTCCATTTTTCTCATTGGCAACAGATTTGTTTCAAACAAATGGGTTATGAGTCTGATCCGGAAAGGATATAAATAGCAGTTGGAAGAAATTCTTCTTTGCAGGGGATTCCTTCACATTTGCCAGATCAAACCCCGTTATTTCCTCCTGTCCTACAGCACATGCTTTCTTAGGGGGGTTATAGAAACAGTTCCTTTTTCCCAGTTGGAAAAAAGGATTTTATGCAAGAATGTTTTTGGTGCCAAAGAAAGAAAATGCTTTGAGACCAGTTCTGGATCTTTCTTTCCTAAACCATTTGGTGAAAGTGCCAACGTTCAAAATGCTTTCACTTCACAGCCTCTCACCCCTTCTTTCACATTTGAGATTTTTTAGTAACCTTAGATTTAGAAGATGCATATCATCACTTTCCTGTTCATCCAGATTTCAGGTGTTTCTTAAGGTTTTGTGCATATGGATCTGATTTAACCTTTCTCTGCCTTACACTTTGGAATGTCCAGTGTTCCAAGAGTGTTCACAAAGTGTCTAGTTCATGTCCTAACCTATTACAAGCTACAGGGCATCCACATTTTTCCCTATTTAGACAACTTGCTAGAATCTCTTACTTGGGCGAGAGATCTCCTACACAGGCTGGGATTCCAAGAGAACATTCAAAAGCCTTTTTTTGAGTTTATCACACAGGATTAATTTCCTGGAGTGTCTGCTAGACAACTCAGTACAAAGAAATTTTCTTCCACTCAGACTTCGGTCACTGAAGGAATATCTCGGGATTCTGGCTCTCATGACATTGGTGATTCTTATAATACCTCTTGCAAGACTCCACATGAGAAAGATACAGTGGTAGCTGTAGTCTTTGTGGTCCCAGCACCAACGCCTGTTATCTTTTCTAATTCCTCTTCTGGGATTTATGAGAAGAGAAATCACTTGGTCAAGAGATCAAATATCCCTAAATCCAGGTCTCCCCCTCTCCCCTCTTGTTGCAAAGCATTTAGTCACAACAGACACCTCGGACTTTGGGGAGCAGCATCGGGATGGATAGAATGCAAGTTATGTGGGACAACAAAGACAAACCAAAGCACACAAACATAAAACTGATGACTTGCTCTTATCAAGGCATTCGAGCGTCTGAGTTACCTTTGGTCCCCAATACCTTGCTAAGTAGTTATAGCTAAAACCACAGTGATGTGGTACATAAACAGGCAAAGAGGAACAAGATATTACCTTCCTCTGTAGACCAGCCATGTTAGTATGGGATATAGCTTTGCATCACAATCCCACTCTCCAGACATCCTACATTTCTTCAGAGCTAAATTGTGTGGCAGACAACAAATAGAAACTAGAGCATTGAGTCTTCCAAGATTTGATCCATCTGTAGTGAGTTCCTCAAGTAGACTTTATTTCCTGTCTGAACAATCAGCTGGCAAAATTCTGCTTCACGACTCTGTGTAAGAGGGCCTGGAAGACAGATGCCTTTACTTTTCTCTGGACAAGAATGTTCTGTATCCTTTTCCACACTTTCTGCTGATACCCAGGTTACTTCTGTAGGTTCAGAAGGAATCTCCCAGGATCATTGTGGTGACTGTTCTGGTTCAGGCAATAGTGGTACTCTTTTCTTTTGGCATTACCTAGAGGCAGTTACCACAAGCTTCGTTACAGACTGGATCCATTTTGCATAAGAACAGGAGTGTTTGATAACATTCCAACCCCATATAACTTCAGCTGACTGCCTTGATGATAGGGTCTTAATACCTTTTAGGCATCTCTTTACTGAGGATATGCAGCACGTATTGATTGAGGCAAGAAAGCCTGCAACTAGAAGATTATATATAAGCAAATAGAAACTTTTTCCTAGTTGGTGCCAACACATAAAGTCCCCATTCAAGGCTAGTGTTTCTCAATTTTATGCAGCATTTGTGTGCATTATTTTCCTATGGCCTGTCTTTCTCCTTTATCAAGGTTCATTTTTTGGCCATTTCAGCATGTGTGCCCCTTGATGCCCCTTGATTCCCCTCTTTCAATGCATTTTTATGTCAAAAATATTTTTGAAAGGGGTACTACATAAGAGACCTCGGCGATATTGTACTTGAAGGCCTCACCTTGCGCGCAGAAGTGGGCATGTCGCGAATGATTGATGACTAGGTCTGCATATGTAATGAGCCACGATTGACATGGCATTCTAATCAGCTGACAGCCCTAGTTTCTCCTCTTACAGATTAAGGTTAATAATCATATGTGCATTAAATCCACAACCGCTACACAGATACAAACTAAATACAAATGATGATCATTGTCCATATTCCAAGAAATAAGTCTGCCCCCTTCACGCTTGTTCCTAGTTTTATAAAAGTGAGAACAAAGTCGCACTGAATACTTTTGTGACATTTGCTACAACGTATAAAAAACGCTGACAGAAAAAGACATTACTTCAAAAGTTGTAACACTTTCTTGGAACATGGATAGCAACCCCTATTGTGCTGGATTATCATAGTTACTGCACCTTCCCATGTGTTTCTGTAGTGGACTCGTACTTCTCAACTGTCCAGATTTCTGCCTACTTTTGGTCTTTTCCTCATAAGATTGGTGGTTTTCTGCAAACCGTTGAGGGTTGAAATCAATAAATAATGACACACATATACCGCTCAACCTTTTAGAGCAAGAAATCTGGACAAAGCCATAAATAAAAGTGGGACAAAGGCCATCCAAAATAAGGGCAATTTTTTAAATATTGCTCTTAAACTTAGAAATTTACAGCGATATTTTACTCGGAGAAACAATAAAGTCAGCACTGTAAGATAGTCTTTAAGAATTAGAACTATCAGTAACATCGCACAGTAGTATCAAACAACATAGTTATATAAACTATATTAATTTTTTGGATGTTATGGATATGAACACTAGATTCTACATACTAGAAACATATGCTAGGGTCGCTATTGAGGGAATGCATATTCATTAGTGCCCGATTACGAAATAGCACGGGGACGGGTTTTGGGCGGGGCTTGCTACTGCGCATCTGGTGAGGCCCTCAAGTACAATATCACCGAGACCTCCCATAAAACTAATGGCTCCTCCTTGGGATCTTAATAATTTTGTGTTAGAAAAGACAACACTTGCTCAATTTGTAACAATTCATCTGGCTGACTTGAGGTTCTTAACATGGAAGACAGTTTTACTGGTTTTACTGATTGCTCTGACCCTTGCAAGAACAGTAATGAGTTGCTAGCTCTTATGGTGGGCTATTCTTATCTCATTTGCCATAGAGACAAATTTTTTTTTTTAGAGGTAATCCTTTACTTATGTCTAAACTGGTGTCCAGGTTTACATTAAGCCAAACCATCCATCAACCTGTGTTCTTTCCTGAACCCAAAAGTGAGGTAGAAATTATTTTTCATACCTTGGATGTCCACAGACAACTTGGGTGCTTTCTTCACAGAAAAAAAATCTTTCCAAGCTTGTGATCAGCTGTTCTTTTCTTGTGAAGGTAAGAAGAAAAGACAGCCTGTGTCAAAACAAACTATTTCCAAGTAGCAGCCTCATGCTGTTATATTTTGTTATACTCACCTTAACAAAACTATTTCAGGCAGGGTCAAGGCACACTCTTCCAGTGCCTTTGCTTCATCTGAAGTTTTTTTGAAAGTTTTGAACTCTAGAGGTATAGTAGAAGCAGCAGTTTGGTCCTCTGTTCTTTATTTTATAAAGCACTACAAGCTAAATTCCTTTTTAAGGTCTAGATCAGGCTTTGCCAGGACCATTCTCCAGTGACCCCTGGACCCTTCCCATTCCACCTCCCAGATGTTCTGAGCTTTGGTAATCTACCCATATCGTTTAGACTCCTGTAGCCATAATCAATACAATGAACTTAGTACAGTTAGGTAAGTAAACTTATCATAACAGTACTTGCTTGAATTATGACTGCTGCAGTTTCTGCTTCGTCCAGCTTCCTTGTTTTATGGTGTGTTTTTTATGCCAAGGTGTGGACATATGTTTTTTGCTTTTCCTAGCAATGTCCTCTCAGGCCTTAGCTTCCCTCTCAGATAGCATGAAAGCTCTTAAGGGCTTGGACCCAAACTTGTCTTTTAGTCAGCTTAGCTCGAGCTGTCTTCTAATGGTTTGGGTGTGTGGAAAGTGCCCTGAAGCTTTGGAAGCTGTCCGCTTGTTATATTCTTAGCAGGATATAACCCATATAGCTTAGGCTTCAGTGTTTTATGGGCACTACTATCTTAAGGCTTCAAAGTGAGGAGCACCATGTGTACCATATCTTAAAAAAATCTGAAAATGCAGAAAGGAGAGACTCTTCTATTGAAGGAATGTGTGTTGCAGTAAAATGGTATTTTGTAAGGCAGCACTTCAGTTTAGTAACACACACCTCTTTGTCGTGGTTACTCAGGCAAAACTGATGGCAGTATAAAGTTGTGCTGGTGTGTCACAGGTTATAAAAACTTTTTCTTTGGCAGAGGGGGTGAATGATATCTACTAGAATCTCTTAATCAAGCATAATGTTGTCAGATATCTAGCTTTCCACCTCAGTTCTGGGCATAGTTGTTGTTGTTGTTGTTGTGTCTTTCGGCTTTTCCCGGTTAGGGGTCGCCACAGCGGAACTCCGGTCCGCTAATGATTGGTAGTTGATTTTTACATGCCGAGTTACCATCCCTGACGGACAACCTTCAACGAAGGTACGCCCATTCACGCATGTCTCCACGCAGAAGATGCTCTAGCTGAGAATCGAACCAGACAGCGTCTTACTGTGAGGCGACAACGCTACTGCAGCACCACCACCGCGGGTAGTTCTGGGCATAGTATATCTATCAAACTTTGAAGTACTGTTCACTTTCCTAAAGTCATTACAAAATCTGAAACTTCCATCAAGTTTATGAAGTAGCATTGATGGGCTGCACCTTTCACTTCATAATTGTTTAGTCACTTCTAACTTAAGCATTTTAAAACTTCATTTGTTCCTTTGTTTGTGACTTGTACTCTGTAATGTGCTACTCTAACTTGCATTCCTGGTGTCATCTTTGTCCTGTGTTCTATATCAGCTAGTTTTCCTTTGCATTTCTGAAAGCATTCCTGTATTTCTTAAGAGAGAGGGTGCATCATTCCATATTTTGTAATTTTGAAAAGGATTCCTTTACCTGTACGTCAGGTTGAAATTTCAACTTGCACTTTCTCTTCAGAATTTCTTGCTTCCTTTCATGGCTTCAGTGCATTAATGTAGCAGATTTTGTGTATTGTTACATTTCTTGGCTATCTGACCTCATAATCAGAAGTGTAGGTTTTGTGTGGTGAAGGAGGCAGCCATACCAGGTACATGATGTTGGAGGGGGGTGATATGCAAATCTTTTTTTTCAATTTAATCATCCTAATCTTTACAAGTACAAGGGCAAGGAGCTGAGATCGAATCCTTTAGGACCTGGTGCTGTTGAGTGCTAATTTGTCCATCTACCTACTTAACTGACTTAATGACTTAAAACTTCAACAAAGCATCTGTATTCCTCCAACAGAGAGAGACAGAGAGAGAGAGAGTGTGTCAGAGAGAGAATCTGTTAGATCTTTTAGCTAAAGTGATTTTACTTGGACTAATCCTTTATATTCTGCTTCTTGTTAATCCTCTCGCCCTCTGGATTACCTCTGTTTCTAGTTTGGATAATGGATACATTTCAGTTTTTACATTACTGGCAGTATTTTGTCAGCATTAGCAGCACAGAAATAGAAATTTGACACCCCCTCCACATTTATAACAAGTTAACACTATTTGTTTTTTGGTTTTGGTTTCACAAAAGGTACAGTTTTTTTAACTATAGTTTTATCCTTAGAAACATGTTTTATTAATACATTTTCTGTCATTAGTTAATAAGCATTCTTACTAAAGTTACTAGCTTGCCAAAGTTCTTGGAATCACTTTATAGTAATTAATTTCTTGTGTTTCTAGGTAAACCTCTAAATTTTGCTGCTGCAAAAATGTCCAACATTTTCACTTTTCTGTTGCTGTCAGGTTCAAGTCCAAGTTTTTAAGTGCTTTAGATCATGCATTTGTGCACTTGCAGTTTATATATATTAAAAGTTCAGCTATGACTAAAAATTTAAAGACTTAAACTTTTTCTTCATTTTATCATATTCCATACATGTCAGTCTTGTCCATGTCCTTTTGTTTTCACTGCTCTCCTGTAAGCTGGAATTACATGATTCTTACCCAAGCAGGATTTACAGGACTACAGGACTTCCAAGATGACTGCACATTGAGTAACATATTAATTTCAGCTCTCCTAGTATGAAAACAGAAACTCAGAAGAGAGAGACAGTAAACATGTATTTCTGGTAAATTTTGGTAACTGGCTAGTAAGTGCACTGCCTGGATGCCAGCAAAAAATAAATTCAGAAAACCCGAAAGCAAATCAATCACAAAAGTTGAGGAAAAAACACTGACTGCGAAGAATTCTGCACCTGTTCATCAAAAAGCAGTACAAGCTCCAGCTTTGGTGCAAGACATGATTTCCAGTAACCTAGAGGAAGAAATAAGTCAAATGCATTCAGAGCCGATTAAAATAAATGAAACACTGATGGGGTATATCATCACAAATAACAAAAGGCTGGAAAAAATGGAAGAAGCTTTAAACAGATATTCAGATGAGGTGATAACACTGCAAAAATCAGAGGTTGAAATGAAGAAAAGGCTGGCTAAATATGAGACTGCTCAAGAAAAGATGTTTCAAAAAATAATAGAGTTAGAGGACACAGCACATAGGGAAAATCTGAGATTTTCCGCTGTACTAGAGAAGCTGGGTGGAACAGACTGTATTAATTTTATGAAAGCACAAATAAGCAACTGGACTGGTATTCAACAGCAGTTGTTAATTGAGAGGACACATTGTGTGTATGCTCCAAACCTGGCCATGAGATAGCAGCCTAGACCTTTAATACTAAGGATGCAATCCTAACAGCAGAAGGATTTGATTCTGATAAAACTGTGGCAGAAGGACAAAGTACTAAAACTGGGAGACAGTAGAGTGTTTGTGGAAAATGATTGCTCACTTTACACAAGGCAGAAGAGGAGTACATTTATTCCACTGGTCAGGGAATGTCAATAAGCAAGCATGAGATTCAAATTGCTGTACCCAGCTGTCTTACGAATATTCTTTCCTGGAGGGACAAAATCATTTTTGATGCATTACTTGCTAAGGAAGAAATACAAAAGTTTCTCCAACAAAATGTGAGGTGTGAAACAGAAAAATAATCTGCTTCTTGTTCTTCTGGTAATAAAAATCATAGAAAGACTGTACCAATGAAACCTTTTCCAGTGTTTCAATGGAAAATGCTTCCAAAACAGAAAAAAAGCGCAAGAGTTGACTAGAAGTGCGGAGAGTACACTGGAAATGAAGCAGAGACTGTATTTGGGAGATGTGATGAACAAAAATAAAACCAGCAACTCTGAAATTGACAAATAAATGTGGCATTACAAAGCATTAGTTATATTTGTGAAACATGACGGAATGAGAAAACCTGGAAATATTGGACTCTCTTGACTTTGTTAAACTTGTAGGGGACTTTAAAGCATATTCCCTACTTCATGTCATTAATGTTTGGAAGAACACTTAGGAGAGGGGAAGAGGAGGGTGCGTTAACTGTAAATAAAACAAAATTTTGTTCGTAACAGTAGTATTTTTGATATAATCTGCATACTATAAAGTAAAGTTTTCTCAGTTATTTTCAAGTATAATGGGGATACTAAAGTAAATAGGTGCCCTTGTTTTTTATCTTTTCACTTTCTGCTTGTTCGGTTTTAAGAAATGTAGGTACTGTAGTGTAAAAAAAAAGAAGAAAAGTCTGGTCAAAAGAGCATGATACAAGAAAAAGTGATGTATTTTTTCTCATTCTTGCATAGGGGAATGACTGGATTAAGGCTCTTGGCTTGACCTAATACGTTTTAATAGAAAGGAAATAAATAAAAAAGAACATTGAATTTAATAAAGCTCTTCTCTTGCAAGTAAGTAAATTTTTGTAGAAGCAACTCTGTATCTGGTTCTCATTTCTCCATGTACACAGACTGATAAGGAGCAATAAAAACAGAATATTTCTTTCTTTCAATTGTTAAGACAAAATGTTTTCTAAAAGCAAAGTCAGACAGCATTTAGTAGAACCACAGGCTTAGCATGGATAACCTTCCTTTTAGGTTAACCCAAGTCTATGAGCGTGGTTGTCAGTTTGGGACAATTGATCCTGTCAGGAGGGTAAAACTTCAGTATTTGAAGATGTGCATAGTTTTGTGTGTTAGTATTAAGTTAATGGGTTTTGGGGTGTATTGTGGGTGTATTTGTTTGTTTGAGGGCTTTCAGTAAAACAAAAAGTTTTGTAAGTTGTGATATAGGCTCAGATGGATATGACAAGAAACAACCGTATAAAAGTTCAACCTGCCAAACAGTGTATGCATATAATACTGCAGCTGGAACTAGACATTTAACAAAAAGGTATTACAAAAGGTGGGAACAATAACTTTTTGACATAATGACACTTTCTGTATTATCTTTAAATGTTAATGGTCTCACAGATGTATACAAAAAAAAGAGTAGTGAACTGTGTTAAAATGTAGAGTGCAAATACCTATGTTAGAGGAGCAACATTTGGAAAGAACTGAACATGTGAATTTGATAAAGAAAGGTTTTCAGGACGATTATTCAGCGGAATACCTGGGACAAAGGAAAAGAGGAGTACCTATATTAATTGCAAGAGGGGCTCCAATAGTGATAGAAGGGGGTAAAAAAGATGATAATGGTAGATTTGCAGTACGAAGGGGCTAGTGGCAAAGGAGGAGGACTACACTGGCATGTATTTATATTCCATTTAAAACCGCTGTAATGGAGTTTAAGAAACTTCTGGGAGAAATAATCTGTTTTCAGCAGGGAACATTACTTATAGATGGGGATTGGAATTTGATTTATAGCAGTGAATATGTGTCTGGGGGTCCCAGAAGCTAAAATATAACAAAAGAGGGTAGATTTTTGAAGAAGATTATGAAAATATTTGGCATGGAAGATGTGAATTCAGTAGTAGTTCTGAGTGAATTTGGTTTACCATGGTAAAATTGAAGTGAGTTCGGTTGAACCCACTTCAAAGTCCAGAGGCCGAACGGAGACTATGTCGAACCTGACATTGTCACTTTTGCGGACATGGGTCGATGATCCCATCATTTGATGGAGTCCGTTTCGACCTTACCATAGGAAACATGGATTTAAATATTATTCCCCAAGATACAAGAACTTGGCTAGGTTAGACAGAATTTACATTTTACAGAAACATGTGCATTTAATTTAAAGTTTTGATATGCATCCAATAACTATTTCAGATCACATGCCAGTAGTAACTAAAATAAAAACACAGGGTTGTTGTTTTTCTTTTGGCTTTTCCTGGTTAGGGGTCACCACAGCGGAACTCCGATCCGCTAATGATTGGCAGTCGATTTTTATGGTGCCGAGGTGCCAGCCCGACACCTAACCTTCAACAAAGGCACGCCCATTCACGCATGTCTTTCGAACGCCACTCGACTGCGGGGAGAACATGCAGACCCCACACAGAAGGCGCTCCATCTAAGAATTGAATGGTAGAACCTCTTGCTGTGAGGCAACAATGCTACCGCTGCACCACAGCGGCTCAAAATAAAAACACAGGGTAATGAAATAAAAATGAGACACTGTTACTTTTCCACCTATCTGTTGAAAAGAGAGGAATTAAGGAATGGGGAGTGGAAATTATTCAGGAGTTATTAGGGAAGATAGAAATTTCTTCTGAAAATATAGCTAGGGAGTGGAACAAAATGAAAGTCGCGTTTAAAAATAGGGTGAAAATAAAAGAAAGAGAGAGATGGTTAAGAAGTAATAAGACTTATTTAGAGAGACTGACAAAAGTTAAAAGTATTGCAGAATAGGAGGAATCTCACATCACAAGAAGAGGATCAACTCCAGAAGGCTAAACAGAAAATAAGAGATTACCTCAATAATATGCAAGAGTTTTGAAAGATTGCTATTAAGCAACTGTTTCTTGATAATAACTTCAGAGCACAAAAACGTTTTAGCACAATGACTCAGGCAACAAAAAGTAGAAAGGGTTGTTGCCAAGCTTAGGGAGCCTCTAACTGGTAAGATAACAAGAGATCCTGTAGGGGTACTAGAAGTATTTCAGAAATTTTATGAAAGTCTGTATAAAGCAGTGAAATATGGAAATCAAGAAGGGGTATAAAAGGAAATGTTTATGGAAGAATTAAATATCCCAATGTTAGAGGAAAATGAGAATCAGTTGCTAACAGGATACAAAGAGACAGGATAAAAATGGTGATGTATAACCAATCCACAGGAAAGTCCCCAGGAATAAGTGATATTCCTGTGGAAGTTTGGAAGCTAGGAGAGAAAAAAACTGATAAAGATCTGGAAAGTTTTGTTTAACAGCATTTTAAGAGGTGGAGGAGAAGCACCAACATCCTGGAAGAAAGCAGTAGTGACTGGCCCATTTCAATCCTAAACTGTGATTATAAAGAGTTTGTTTATAATGGCTAAAAGAATGGCAAAGGTGATATCAAAATTGATAGATATGGATCAGCGTGGTTTTGCGGAAGGGAGGCAAACATTTGACAGCATTAACAAACATTGATGATCCAGAGGGAAGCAGAACATAAGAAAATACCACTGTTGTTGCTGGGTCTTGATGCAGAGAAAGCAGTTGACAGAGTAAGCAATGGAAGCATTTACATTCCATGATAAAATGATAACGATGATCAGAAGGATATACGAGGGACTGGAGGTAAAAATTAAAGTGGGTGGGTTCCTCTCTGATAATTTTTGTTTGAGCAGAGGAACCAGGCAGGGTTGTCTTCTTTCCCTTTTTTATTTGTATTGTATTTAGAATCACTGGCAAAGAAAATAAGGGACTAAGAAATTCAAGGATATAATTGGTATGGTAGTCAATAAAAGCTGTCTCTATTTGCAGATTATATTATTTTAGACCTGATAAAACCCGAAAAGGATATTTCAGTGTTGTGGAACATTTTTAGGCAGTTTTATATCTTTTTGGGATACAAAATTAATGAAGCTAAAGCTAAGGCAATAGATGTAAATTATGTACCCACACACAAATTGGTTCAACAAAATCCATATTAATGAGGACATGATAAAATTAAGTACTTAGGAGTATGGATTAAAATAGGTTCTGGTGTGGCAGCTAAGGATATTTGGGAAGAGACTAAATGTAATACACAAACCTGAGAAATTGGAAGCTCTGTTATATGGGTATGGATAACAAGATACAAGCAGTTAAAATGTTTTAGTCCCTTTAGATTTATACATAGGTCAGGCATAATTTTATCAATCAGAGGTAAAGCTGTGGATAGCAATTAATAAAGAATTGAGGGATTTTATCCTGTGTGACAGGATGGCAAGAGTTAAGTAAGTGGGGTAAGCTGATTCTTACACTAGAACAAGGTGGTTTGGGATTACCCAAATTGAAGGGGTAATTCAAAGTTACACAGTTAATGCACATATACATAGCACAAGCAGAAACCTATAATTCAAAGTGGAAAGGCATGATTTTGAAACAAGAGGTAAGCTCAAGAAACAAGGAGAGAATTGGATTTTGGATGCAAATCCATAAGGAGAATAACAATAATCATACAAAATATTATATTCATAAAATAGGAAAAAGTATTCTAAGAACTAAGCCAACATAGGAATGGAGAAAGGTGTTTCTGCTGATAGGATGACTGCAGTTAGGACTACAAACAATAGGCAAGAGAAGGCTGGAATTTATTAGAGAAAACTGATAAAAGAACCAAGGTATTGAGAGCAAATAAGTGGAGAGGGAAAGGTAACTGAATGGGAAGAGGCCAATAATTTATTTGGACTGCAGGCTACAGATTGTTTTCTCTTTCAAGGATTAATATCAGAGTATAGGCAAAGAGAAAGAAATGGATATCTTAAGTGAAAGACTGGTGCTAGTAGAGTTTTTAGTAGAATCTAGTACAGAAGCTGCTGTTAAAAAAGGAATAATTAGTAGAGCATACAGAGTATTGCATGATAACTATGAGTCAATCAGAAGAGGTTGGGAAGGATTGGGAAGAGAGGTTGAATAAGAAACAATGGGGATATATGTATGCCTCCCAAATATGCAGCAAAGTCTAGAATATGTAGGATCTTTGGTTGGGAGTGTTTACATAGGTATTTTTTTACCCCAAGTATACTCAAAAGAATTTTTTCCTGAGTTAGAAAGCAAATGTTGGAGGTGTGATGGGGAAGAAAGAGGTAATTGGGGACATATTTTCTGGGAGTGTAATTAGTTGGCAGACTTCAAAGATTCCTGCAGATGGTTCTGTCAGAGATACTGGGTGAGCAAATTATTGCAACTAAGAAATTAATTTTTTGTGCTATGATACAGAATCAGAATTGCCTCTACATAGTAAGGCATTGCAGAGTCTAATTATGGTGGCTGCCAAAAAAAGCAATTACTAGAAAATGGAAATCAAATTCTAAACCAACTGTACTAGAAGTAGCAAATATAGTAACAGAGATAAAACAACTGGAATTGGGATCTTTAAAAAAGGGTAGGAGCAAATCACATAGAAAAAAATGGGAATTGTGGGAACAGTACAGATAGAGGAGGAAGAAGGTTTAAAAGAAGGCAGGATTTAAATGAGCTATGTAATGTTTGACTGACATTGACTGGATAGATTATATAAATGAGGGTACAGAAAGTGCAACACATGAAAATTGTACTGTTTCTTTGATTTTTTTTTTTTTTGCCTGTTGCTTAAGAGTGCTGGTTGCTTGAGTTCCGGTTAACTGAGAGTTTACTGTATGTATGTTTCAAAAAGAATTGCAAATTTGCCTTTCAGAACCCACTTCTGTATAGCACAAAAGCCTGAATTGGTTAAAACTACACCATCAACTACAGCTTTTTACCACTTATAAAATTACCCAGAATCCATCTGCTTGTCCAGCACTAAATACCATTCTACACAACTATGTTCCCAGTCAGTCATTACAATCCAGTGATCAAAAACTCCAGTCGCTCCACAAACCAATCAGATCTGCTGGGCATTGTCTTTACTCATACCATGTTGCTAAGGCCTGAAACTCCTTACCAGTATCCATCAGATCAGTACACTCCCTCCCATCCTTCAAAAGCATTCTGAAATATTTTCTAGCCAAAAGCCGGCTCTGTTCTTGCTCAACAACATTATAAACCATATCTCTAAATGTTAACAAACACCTATTCAAATCTTATACCTTCTTACTCTCCCTTCTTCCCTCACTTCCTTACTTCTGTCAGTTTCTCTCCCCTCCCCACTTTCTCTCTAAATATACCATAAGCCTACTTTTCTCTCTCACTTCATATTGCAATTCCTGTTTGTATTATACTTACCTTTAATTTCTCTAGAAAATGGCTAAAATTTCTCTGTAAATACTAAATCATTGTCATATAATTTTTATCTGTTCTTAACCAGTGTTTTCATATTACCAAGAATGATGCCACAATATGAAGATAAGATGATCAATTTCAACAATTGCCTTAAGTATTGGTGTCATTCAAAGGTGATCCAATGCCTGTCAGCCTGGGATGACATGCTCGACAAGCCACGATGCTTCGCTATGGACGGCTTGCACCTGTCACCCCTGGGCTTTCGGATATTGGCAAAGGCTCTTGCTACCCCCATAGTGCCTTTTTTAGGCAAGGCTCAAAAGACAAACCCACCTCCATAGGTATCACAAGGGATAAGAAACTAAGAGTAATGCTACTCAACGCCAGAAGTCTAAACCTCAAGATGCACGCACTCGAAACTCTCCTTAGCATGGAGAACATCGATATCTGTGCAGTAACAGAAACCTGGATGTAATGTGATCCTATCTCGCCTACATTCTCTACAGATGGGTTCGGAGTCGATCCCTTATTGGCTGAGTTACCTCATATCCCAGGATGCACCACTACTGCTTCCCCAGATCTCGTTTGCCGCTTCTCAAAGCATAGACGTGGTTTCGGACTTGGCTGAGCTAAGTATCTCTTAGTCAGAAATTTTTCTGTCTAATTTTTTGTCAAAACTTACCCAAAAGCTGTTTTAACAGCTACTTATTGTTGTGTGATTGTGTATTGATATATTCTTGTGGTAAAATTGTGTTTTTTTGTGGTAATTAAACGGTCCCGTTTAAGTTAGAGGGGCCTAGCCCTATCCTAGGCGTTTTAGTTAGAGTCCAGGCTGTCTTGTGTGAATTTTGTTTTGGCAGTGTGTTTATTGTTAATATAGCCATGTCGAAGGAACATAGACCATCAGGATTTAAAAAATGTTCTAAATGTAGCTATAAAATGTCCATTACAGACGACCATTCTTTATGTGTTTACTGTTTGGGCCCAAAGCATCTCCAGGAATCCTGTAGCGTTTGCCACGCCTTTTCCTCTCGCGTCCTCCAAGAGAGGAAAAATAAGTTGATTTTGAAAGGGCTTATTACCCCTTCCCTTTGAGGAAGCCCTATCTTCTTCTTCTTCACCTTCGAGGAAGAAAAAGTCTTCGGCTCTGACCAGCCCATCGGATCCGGCAGCAAAACAGGCTTCTCCGTCGGCTCCACGGACTCTGCCTCGATGTCACTCCTCTGGCGAGGCGGGTCATCTCCATCGGCTCCACTGTCTTGAGCCAGACTCTTCCAGTCCACACAGTGGTAGTGGAATCTCCGGTCCCCAGTCCGGTCTCTTCTCAGTCGTCGAGGATGTCCGATTCAGATTTAGACAGGGTGCTTCAAAGGCTTTTTCAGTCTCCAGTGTTTGCAAAGTTGATCTCGGCTCCAGCCCAGTCGGCTCGGGCGATCTCCCATCCTGTTATCTCGATTCCTCCTCCAACAGCCTTGGCGCCGTTGGAGTCGGTGGAGGTTATCGGTTCCGACCTAACTCCAACCCTGTCCTTGGACCTCCTCTGTCGGCCCGGGACCGATCGACTGCTGTTGTGGCCTCGGAGGTTGAACCATCCCAGGACTCTGGGGTCCTCTGTGGTCACTTCTACCATCTCACCACCACCTTCCCTTGGCATGGAGACTGGCGCCTTTGCAATCCCCTGTCTCACGACAGCGGAGCCCCTGGGCCTGAGGTTACCCCCATTGGGGGTTCCCTTCTTCCTGGAGGTCCCTCCGAAACAGTGTAAGAGGAAACACGTCGACTCCCCTGATGAGTCTCTCACCTTGGATACCGACCTCGATGATGCGGAGGGGTCCCCCCTCGGATGATGTCTCCTTTGCGGACATCTTGGAGATCCGACTGGCAGTCCAAACCCCTTCTGCTGAGTCGGGGTTTCTCTCAAGGCCTAGGGGCTCAGCCGCCGCCTCCTGGGTGTCTCCGCCGCCGATGAGCTTCTGGATTTGATCTCGGCGGCGGGGAACACCGGATTCTGTTGAAAATAAATTTCTCCCCAGATAAGGACTTTCTCGGCGTGGCTGTAGATGCCATGGTGGTGGCATCTGCCACCCAGCAAGATGTGGCAGAGGCTTCAACGTCCGTCCATCCTCCTAATAAAGAGTCTAGGAGCATGGATCGGTATGCAAGCATACCCTTTCTTCAGCGGCCTTTACATTAAGGTCTCTGAACTACTTGACACATTTCACCAGACTGCAGAGGGATCTGGTCAAGGAGCTGGATACCCTCTCTGGTAACTTACCTGAGCAGTTGGCCCAGACGGTTAACTCACAGTTGGCTACCCTGTCCTCATTATCCAACTCGTCCATGAGGCTCATTTGGCTGGAACAGGTGTTGCTCTACGGAGACAAGCCTGGCTACGCCTGTGTCACTTTGGAGGCCTTTAAGTCTTCCTTTGCCGACCCCTTTGATGGGTCCTCATTGTTTGGACCCAAGGTAAAAACAGGAGGGTAAGACTTTAACTGCCGGGGGGCCGGGTTTCCACTCCCTTCAGACCTTACCCCAAGGCTCAAAAAATGTGGTTCCGTAAGTCTCAAAAGCCTTACTCGTCACAGCAGAGCGATTCCCCTTCTAGAGGCAGAGGAGGAAATTTCAGGGAGACGCTGTCCCAGAGGAGGCCCCCGCAACACTGGAGACGAGCCTTTCATGGCTCCTCCTCCTTCCAGCATCACTGAAGGAGTACCCGACTGTGCAGCTCGGAGCCAGGGGAGGGTTTTTCGAGACACCTAAAGGCCTGGGAAAATATCACTCAGGACCAATGGGTGCTTGAATCATCGCCGGAGGTTACACCATTCCCTTTTCTCAACCCCCACCAGTCCAAAGAATCTCGGACCCGCCACCCAGTCAACGGGATCATGCAGCCAGCGAAATATCAAAGCTGCTTCAAAGGGGTCATCCAACCTGTCCCAGACCAGGCGGATCAGGGACTTACTCAAGATTCTTTTGGTACCAAAGGGGACTTGAGACCCATTTTGGATCTCAGCAAATTAAACCGATTTGTGAAAAAGTCCAAATTCCGGATGGTCACTTTGCAATCCATTCTTCTGCTTTTGGAGAAAGGTGTTTGGATGTGCTCCATAGATCTCAAAGACGCCTACTATCACATTCTGATAGATCTTGCTCTTGCCACCCCCATAGTGCCTTTTTTAGGCAAGGCTCAAAAGACAAACCCACCTCCATAGGTATCACAAGGGATAAGAAACTAAGAGTAATGCTACTCAACGCCAGAAGTCTAAACCTCAAGATGCACTTCGAAACTCTCCTTAGCATGGAGAACATCGATATCTGTGCAGTAACAGAAACCTGGTTCAAGGCTCCCGAGAGCACCCCAGCACTACCAGGTTATACCTCATACCATGCTTTACAGCCCCAAAACTTGGACCGAACCACAAAAGGAGGGGGAGTATCAATATTCGTCAAAGATACCCACACCTCCAGGTTGATGGCACAGCACGAAGCATCAGAGACTATCCATGTGCAACTAACAGCGGGAAAAACTGCCTTCCAGTTTATAGCCTGCTACAGACCACCCTCCCAAACCCAGGAACCCCACTCGGCCTTCCTGAGAACACTGGAAAATATGAAGGTCTCTCCAAACACCATTATATTGGGTGACTTAAACTACACAAACATAGACTGGGAGCATTACTCTAGCTCTAGCACCCTAGCCCAAAGGTTCCTAGAATTTATAAACTAAAATGCTATGGAACAACTTGTTACCACTCCCACAAGAGGGGAAAACATACTGGACCTGATCATCACCAACATGGGGACTCTATGCTCCAGACCAGAAGTGTATCCCTCACTGGTAAGATCAGACCATAAACTAATCTCACTGGATATTCACATCCCGACTCCACCCCCTGCCCTGAAAACCACAGTGAAAAACTTCTCTAAAGCAAATTTCACACTCCTCAAAACTGAGGTGGAATCCTTCAAAGCCCCCGGGCCTGTGGAAAATACAGCCCAGACCGCAGAATCCTTTATAAACGCATTCTATGAACACCTTCAGGAATGCATAGATCATGCAATCCCAAATAAAACCAAGACCCAATCCTCCAAGGGCAGACATCCTGTCTGGTGGACCCCAGCCATAAACAAAAACTATACAATAGAAGGAGAAAGCTACTACATGATAGAGCAAAATCCCAAAAAGGGAAGGCATCTCTGATCAGTATTAGCAAAAAACTACGGGCACTCATAAAATCATCTAAGGCCAGCTTTGAGAGAAAAATTGCACAGGACACTAAGGATAATCACAAGGCTTTCTTTAGTTATGTTAGGTACCTGGGTGGGAATTCCCAGATATGCTCAGAATTAGTCCAAAATGACAAAAAATACACCGAACCCACAGACATTGCCAACATCCTAGCTGACAGGTTCAGCGCAAACTCCCCCCCCACACACACACCAAAAGGGCAAATACCTATCCCAGCAGAGTGCTGCCCCCCTGACATCTCAGATGCTCAGGTAAGAGCTGCCCTCTCCAAAGCAAAAAACACAGCATCAATGGGACCAGACGGTGTCCCGGGCTGCGTCGTACATGAGCTCCAAGAAGAGCTAAACCCAAACATAAAACTACTGTTCAATCTCAGCCTTACTACAGGATATGCACCCAAAGAGTGGCGTACAGCAACAGTGGTCCCTCTCCACAAAGGTGGTGCCTCAACGGATCCTGGAAACTATCGCCCCATAAGCCTGACTAGCTTGGTCTGCAAAGCTATGGAAAGGATCATCATGGACCTCATAAATAAAGATATTGGCGACCTACAGACACTGGATCCTACCCAGTTCGGCTTTGTTAAGGGCAGATCCTGCCTCTTAAACCTGGTTGATTTCTTTGAAACAGTCGTCAAGGCCATTGACGAGGGGAAGGTGGTCCACACAGCCTACCTGGACCTCGCAAAAGCCTTCGATACAGTACCCCACTCGGGCATTATAGATAAGCTCACCAGCTTAAATGTAAACCCCTATGTCACTAGATGGGTTGCAAACTGGCTCAAGGACAGAACCCACATGGTTAAAATTGCTGGAGCCATGTCACACTCCAAACCAGTTACAAGTGGCATCCCACAAGGCTCAGTCCTGGGACCTCTCTTGTTCGGTATATATTTCTCGGAGGTACAGGCCAACACGGAAGGACTGTGGCTGACCAAGTTCGCAGATGACTGCAAACTGGACGCCATAATCGACTCTCCAGCCGACACAAGCATCCTCCAAAAGGGCCTCATAGAAACAGACAACTGGTGCCAGAGCCATGGCCTCAAGCTAAACGCCAAAAGTGTATAGTCATCCCCTTTGGCAAAAACAAAGTGCCCACAAATTACCACATAGGTGGTAATCCATTATGTACAGAAGAAGTAATTAGGGACCTGGGGACCCAAGTTGATAGCAATCTCTCATTTGACAACCACGTGGCCAAAGTGGTTAGAAAAACATTTTATATAGCCCACCTAATCATGAAGGGATTCACATCTAGATCAGGGGAGGTCATCGTGCCTCTTTACTCATCCCTCATCAGGCCCATAATTGAGTACAATGCCCCTTTTAGGATGTACCTTACCAGACACCTGCAGCAACTGGTAAGACCCCAAAAGTACCTCACCAAGAGGATCAAAGGGCTCAAACAGATGCCATATGCTGCCTGGTTAAAGAAACTCCAGCTCTACTCAGTGGCATACCGCCTGCTCAGAGGCGATCTGTGCCTGACGTATAAAGCCATGTCCAACCTGGAATTAATGGACATGCTGCACCTCAGAAAATCCAAATCCCATCGAGCTACGCACTCGAGAGACTTGAACCTCAGCACTGAAATAAATAGGACATGCTGGAGGGACAGATTCATAACCCAGAGACTCACTTCACTCTGGAATAAAATCCCAGTCCAGGTTAGGCAGAGTCCCTCATTGACTCTCTTCAAGAGGAATCTTGATGAGTGGATGGGAGATCGTAGGTTTACCCCGGGTATCACTTCTGTGTCACTGTTAGACAGAGGCACAGTATAATAACCTCGAAAAAGGGCATAGCAAAATTAATTTAAAATGGGTGGCGAAAGCCAAACACACTCTGGCTAGGCTTATAAATGCCCTAGTGCAGATAGCCTAGTATGAACCTATGAACCTATTTCTAATTTGGTGTAATTATTTAAACTGTAGTTGTTTTTTGTATTATTTTTAAAGACTGCAAAATTATTGTTCTTAAAATGTTTTGTAATACTTTGGAACTGTTCTGCCTGGGCCTCTGCTAAAAACAGGCTCATATCCAGTCAGACTTTGCCAGTAATCAAATGCCTGTAAATAAATAAATAAATAAGCTCAACTATAGGCTTGGGCTGTAGGGTGCACCATTGCACAATTTTATTTTCTGTTTTACCAAATGAGCTAAAAGTGTGCTTCATTCAGTCAACATAAAAATGCAGTTTGAAAAGCAGTGCATTGACAAAGAAATTAACTAGCATTTGGTTTAAGTTCTTAGTCCAGGAATAGACCAATAATTAAATTAAAGAGTATCTTATTCAGCAAATATTTCACAAAGGTATTTAAGCTGATAGCATTTTCTCTGTGCTCGTGCAGTAAATTGCTGCAAGTTTTCAGTCTGTCAGCAGTACGCACTCACAGTGTGAAACTTTTTTTTACATCAAACCTCTCTTACACACAGAGTGAAAACTTCTGTTCCATTGAGGAATTATCAGGCTTTGAAACGTTCTCAGTCAGTTCTCAATTCTGCCTTCCTCCTTTGAATGAAATTCTTGGAGATTCTGGGTAATCCTGCCTGTCTCAAAGATCAGAAAGTCTACTTCTTAAAGCATTTATGGCCCTAATATAGCAGCTGAGGCAGCTACTGCCTATTAATTTCCATGGAAACAATTTGCCTGTTTGATGCACACTGTCAGTCACACCTTCTTCTTCTGTTAGCAGCATGCTTCTGTAGCAGTGAAGAGTTACTTGTTCTAGCCCTACCGGTTACCTCTAGGCCTGATACAGGTCTTCCGTATTATAGTGACTGCATCTAGGGCATAAGTTGACCCTGAAATTAAAAGTGCTGTAGGATCAAAGCCCATCTGAAGAGTCTGGGCATACATTTTTTTTTTGTTGTTGCTGGTAGAGCCATTGTTGGGGAACATGGTCCATAACTAATATAATTTTTTTTTCTTATCAAATAATATATCTGATGTTGTCAGTCTTCATTTAATCTTTGACATATGGGTTCGGTTCCGAATATCGGAACTAACTCGGTCGTTATGAGAACCAAAAATTCTCCAGCTTAAGTCCTACCCAGAATGCTCCTCTCCAGTTTACCTCAGATCTCGTTTGCTGCTTTCTTGGATAGACGCATTTGGCTTTGCTCTCTAGCTGAGTAAGGATTTTTTTCTTATTACTTTGCCTGTCTTCTTTTTTCAACAACTAAATTTATTTCTATAATTATCCCTACCCATTACTTTTTTCTTGTGTCATTCTTAATTACCATTGTAGTAATCTTCTGCTTTTTCTGTACACTTTGTCTACCACTCCTTCTGCCACTGTTGGTAGATATCTCTTTTTCTGTGCACTGTGGTGTACAATACCCTTTCCTTAAAGTCCTTTCAAAATCTTTGACTATTTACTGTGTTTAAATTGGTTACAAGTGATTGTTTTCCTGTATATTCCTCCACCCGTCTGTCGTGGGCTTGTGTGGTGTGACTGAAAGTTTCCTTTTCTTCGTTATGGCTGAAATACCTAGGACCTTCTAGCCTTAAGAAATGCCAGTAGTGTGTCAATAAAATTCCTTCTTCAGACTTATATGCGTTATATGTACACTGTTTGGGACCATTCCTCCTACAATGCCTTGGGTTTAGCTCAGAACTGCCTTCGTTCACTCCATATCTGCTAAGAGAAATAAGCAAACTGACATTTCGTCACCTTCTTCTCCTTCCTCTTCCTCTGGGAAGGCCGAGTAGAGAAGCATGTCTTTGCCATCTTTTTCACTGGCACTGACATTCTAAAACTCAAATCCTTGGTGCCAAAATGCTCCTTGGCACCAACGGACATTGATACTGAAGCACTGAAAATCAGTAGTCAAATCCTGCATGCCAAACAACTCCTCGGCACTGACAGACATTGGCACTGAAATACTGACAGCCAAAAAGTCAAATCCTCAGTGCCAAAGCTCCTTGGCAGTGATAGACATTGATACTGAAGCACAGAAAATCAAAAAGTCAAATCCTTGGTGCCAAAATGCTCCTTGGCACCAATGGACATTGGTACCGAAGCACTGAAAATCAAAAGTTAAATCCTCCATGCCAGACAGCTCCTTGGCACTTACGGACATTGGCACTAAAGCACTGAAAATCAAAAGTTAAATCCTCCATGCCAGACAGCTCCTTGGCACTTACGGACATTGGCACTGAAGCACTGACAGCCAAAAAGTCAAATCCTCAGTGCCAAAAAGCTCCTCGTCACTGACAGTCATGTTACTAAAGTGTCAACACTAACATCCTCTATTACTTCTAAACCTTTGATGTCAAGGACTTTGGTGCAGGTTTAAACCCCTAGCTCAGTTCCAAAAGTCTCAGCTCTGAGTACTACTTCGGTGCCAAATCTGATTCGGCACTGAGTACTTCTATGTGGCAATCGCCCATGTTTCAGTGTTCCCCATCTTTTTGCTGGGGAATTACTTGAGGTCTTTTGCTTAGACCCAAGTCTCCCTCAGTGTCCTCTATCTGTTCCACAAAAAAAAAAAAAAACGACAGGAGTTCTTTGGCACTATCGGAACCTCCTGGGGCCTTATCAGTCTGGTCAGCCACGAGGGGCAGGACTTGATTTCAGTTGTTTCTGAGCCATCTTTGCACCTTGGGGCTTTGGCTCAGGTCATTCAGCACCATTTTTTATCTTGGAGGCAGTCTCGCCGGAGTGGAGAATGACCACAGTTCTGAGGCAGTCTATCTCTGTTCTGGGCTCCCTTCCTTTTTCGGGGGGGGGGGCTTTCAAGGCTATGGAGTGAACCTTGGCTGCTTCAGTCACTCAGTTGACCTCTTACTCCTCAAGACATATTCTTTCCTCAAGTCCAGTTATCCAGCCTGCTCCTCCACTGGATGAGCAAGTGCTAAAACCTCATGAGCCTCAGGTACAGATTCTGTCTTCTTCTGATACCTTGCCAGACTTTTCCCCAGGTGAGGCCCATTAGAAGAAATTCCTCCTGATGTTTTTCCCTTAGAGACGTCCAGAAAATTGTGAAACAGAGATGACTGGATCTTACAAAAACCCTACCCCTGAAGAATCAGCTTCCCTTCAGGCTTTTTGTACTCGCCTATCTACCTATTGAGTGACTTTGCCCATGGATGACCCTTTTCTGTTGATTGCTGCTCCATTGAAACTATCCCTAGAAAGCTGTCATGCAATGGGAACTGGCTGAGGAAAGTTCATGTATCCATCCACTCAACAGAGAGTCTCGGACAATGGATTGGTTTTGCAGACGATTTACGTTTTACCAACCTTTGCCTTACAGAATTTAAAATTTCAGGCACTTTACACCAAGCTTCAAGGGATCTGGTCATGGAGCTCTGGGATACCCTATTAGGACCTGTCTTGGAAAAGGCACAAGATAAAGTTACCTCTGGGTTAGCTACGATGGAGTTTGTGTCTAATTCCTCCATGTGTCTCTTTGCTCATGCAGTCAAAGTGATTACCAGAGCAGCGGGTTCAAATGTAACCATAAAGAGAGATGCCTGGATGTGCTTGTTTGCATTTGTGGTGCCATTCAAGTCTTCATTAGTCAGTGCCCCCTTTGATGGGATCATCTCTTTTTTGGCCCTAACGTTTGAGAAATTTTATCCAGGTGTGAAAAAGATGGAAGGACCCTTTCTGGTCTGGGTGTACAATGCTACAGTGGTCCTTTTCTAGGAACCAGAGTAGAGGGAAAATGTGGTTCAAAGAGTCCTAAGGGCCTTTCCAGGACACACATGGCAGTGGCTCCCCAGAGTCAGAGAGGGGAGCTTTAATGGAAGAGGTCATCCACGTGGTAGAGGTGGTCAGCAAAATCTGGGTTCCAGGGACTCCTTTCCCAGAAAACTCTATCAGCACTTCTGAAAGGAGGCTCGATTTCTTTTCTCTGGAAGCATTCAGGGGGCATTTGTCCTTGCATCAACACACCTGGCTCCAGATAACTTTGGATGTTTGGGTGCACAGGATAATAAACAGAGGATACATCATACCCTTCCTCCCCCACTCACATCTCTAACAAAATCCACACCATTCCACCCAGTCAGAGTGAACCACCAGTTCTACAAATTCAAAAACTGCTAGAAAAAAAGAGTCATCTAAAAGGCCCCACCAGACCAGAGAGAAAATGGAGTTTATTCAGGATTCTTTTAGTGCCAAAAAAGACAGGGGACTGTAGACCAGTTTTGGATCTAAATTTTTTTAACATGTCCATTCGACAGACAAAATTCAGGATGGTCACGGTTAAGTCTATCCTTCCATTTTTAGGGAAAGATGAATGGGTGTGTTCAGTAGATCTCCAGAATGCATATTACCACATAGAAATGGACAAGGGCTTCAGGAAATTTCTGCGCTTCTGGCTGGGAGCCAGTCATTATCAGTTCAGGGCTCTGCCCTTTGGTCTCACCACAGCCCCCAAGGTGTTCACCAAGTGCATGGCAGTAGTAGCAGTTCACTTAAGACTGCATGGATTCTGGGTGTCTCCATACTTAGACGACTCTCTCTTTACCGCTCCCACCAGGCATCTACTAGAACAAACAAAAGACTACATTCTGCAGACCTGCACCAACCTGGGGATTACCGTAATTACGGAAAACCACAACTAACTCCCATTGCAAACTTTAGAGTTTGTAGGAGCAGTATTAAATGTCAAGACTTGCATAGCCTTCCTTCCTTATCTCAGATTGCAGAAGATCAAGGCCTGAGTAGAAAAAAAAAAAAAAAAAAAATTGTCAGAAACAAGAGAGTAGCCACATGACTAGCCTTACAAACCTTAGGTTCGATGGTGGCAGTCATTACATTAGTCCCTCTAGCAAGATTTCACATGAGAATTCTGCAGTGATTTCTAGCATCACAGTGGCCCATACTTTATCAACCAGTGTGTCAGATTAGTTTTTGATTACCAACCATTGCAAGAAAAATCTAGCTTGATGGATCCAGTCAGAGAAAATTCTCTTTGGCCTCCCCTTTGTCCCGTGTCAACCCCATGACATAGTGTCCATGGATGCCTCCCAGATGGGGTGGGGGGCATTATCTGGGCAAGACGGTCCAAGGCACTTGGTCCCCCATGGAGGCCAGCTTGCATATCAGTGTTCTGGAGCTGAAGGCAGTGTTTTTAGTGCTGCAGGCCTTTCAAACTGCTCTCCCCTTGGGAATGATTGCTTTTCAAATAGATAATGTGTCGATAATTTGGCATATCAACAAGCAGGGAGGAACCAAGTCTTACCCCCTTTGTCGAGAATCTCTTAGAGTTTGACAGTGGGCACTCTCTTCCAACCACTTTCTGATAGCTACGCATACTTTGGGGAGTTAACAGTGTGATAGCAGAACAAACTGCACTTCTCCTGCCTCACGAGTAGTCTTTCAATCACAAAGTGGCGAAAAAGTTTTTTCATTGCTGGGGCCAACCATGCTGTGACCTATTTGCATCGCCCAGCCCACAACAAGTGCAGCAGCTGCTTTGCCCTGGTCCCCCCTCCTGGGGTGTCCCCGAGAGACCCTTTTCCACACAGTTGGCCCTCTGGATTTCTGTACACATTTTTAAAGAAAGTGATCAGGTTGAAGAGCAAGGTAATCCTTGTTGCTCCCTTCTGGCTTCGACAGATTTGGTTCCTCCCTTTTTGGCTTTATTTGATTCAGCAACTGTGGACTCTGAATCCAAATCCAGATCTCCTATTCCATCCAGAAGGATTAATTCACCCAAACCTTCAAAACCTCAAGCTCACGGCTTGGCCTCTCCAGTTCCATTGATTGTCAGGCATAATAATGTGTCTTTCCCCAGTTTGTGGGATTCTTTTGGCCTTCCATGAACCTTCAGCCAGAAAACTTTACAATAGTAAATGGAAGAGGTTTTCCTACTGGGCTCATGATGATAATATTGACCCCTTCTTCGCTCCTATTGACAAAATCTTAACATTTTTAGCTTTGCCCTTTGAGGAAGGAGCCTCTACCTCTACTGTCAGGGTTCAACTAGTGGCCTTTTCAAGTTTTCATAATGGGTTCAAAAGATAATCATTAATTTCTCATAAACTTTGCAAAGCATTCTTAAAAGGGACCTTGATGTTAAAGCCTCCGTATAAGGATCCATTTGCACCTTGGGATCTAAACTTAGACTTGCAGACAGTAATACATTCCCCCTTTGAGTCTGCTGTCATCTGTAACCTGAAATTCTTATCCTGTAAACTAAATTTCTGGTAGTGATTACTTCTGCCAGTAGATTTTCAGAAATTCAAGCATTATATTGCAAATCACCTTATTTGATATTTCACAAAGACAAGGTCTCCTTGAGAACAATCTCTTCTTTCTACCAAAAGTGGTGTCACAAACAAATATTAATCAGACAATCAGTTTACCAGTATTCTTTCCCAATTTCTCAAAGGTGAATACTGTTTGCATTTGTTGGATGTTCATAGACATTTGCACTTCTGTCTTCATAGACCAAAAGACATAGGAAAATCTGACCATTTGTTTGCTTTTCAAGTACCAGAATGGGTAAGCCAGCAACCAAGGTTACTTTTTTCTAGATGGCTAAAAGATTGTGTATCCTTCATTTACAACAAGAGGTAATTCGAATTACCTGAGTCTGTTAGGGCACACTGTTCTAAAGCCATAGCTACTTCAGCAGTTTCTCATTCTAAGGCTTCCATGGATGATGTTTGTGTAGCAGCGACATGGGCTACCCCACATACCTTTATTACTCATTACAAATTGGATTTGGTACGTAGGGGAAGAGCATTATTTGTTTCTATGGTGCTGAGGAATATCCTTCTGTGAGTCCTCCCAAGATCTAAAGTAGCTGGGGACTCTGTCCCATATGTCAAGGATTAAATGAAGACTGGCAACATCAGATAATAAAGAACTTATGGACTTACCATAATGTTCCATCCTGTTGTCCGGCTTCATTTATCCTTGACTTCCTACCCTCCATCCCCCTTCCATTCAGACCTCTTGGTGGAACGAATTATGCTCTTGGTTATGCATTTTTTCATATATAACACCAGATAAAGATATTATTAGGATTATATTTTCTGTCCTTTCTTTTCTATCTGCAAACTCAATCTGAGTTAAATTGGAGAGGAGCATTCTGGGTGGGACAGAGAGAGTTTTTGGTTTTGTGAGCTGTAGTAACGGCCGAGTTGGTACTGAACCACACTCATATGTCAAGGATAATTGAAGCTAGACAACACAGATGGAACATTATTGTAAGTACATAACTTCTTTTTAGGGTGGTGAGAGATTATTGAGGCAAGATACTCACATTCTGTAGCTTATTAACTCTTCTCAGCATTGCTGAGCTTTCTACTGATGTAACAAATATGAAGTCTGTCTCCAAATAAAAGTTGAACCAGGACTGCATTTGTGCCTGCCACTGAGGTAAGTTTGAGTACCAACAATTATTTAAAAAATCTAGAGCAGTTAGCATTGGTTCCAAATAACTTATGTTTTAGTTACCTAAAGGCTTATTCAGCTTCTGTTGTCCTGTTAAACTTCAGGGGGGCCCTTGCATACCTCTCATCTTCTTAGCACAAGAAATCTGGACAAAGCCTAAAATGATGGGGGGATGAAGGCCCAAAAATAGGGTCAGAGTTTAAATATTGCTCTTAGAGACTTAGAAAGTTTCTAGAATAGCAGTATTTGTCTTAGTGTGCATTTTCTGAAGGAAATGAAGTCCGAAACTCAAATGTATGACATGATGTAGTTATTTCAATTCTCAGTGATTTGCCAGAAAACCACACATTTTACGAGGAATAGGGCAAAAATATGAGGCAAAAATCTGGACATTCTGCAAAAATCTGGACAGTTGAGCAGTATGGGCCTTATCCATGCTCAGGCCATTAAAGAGACAAGCATTGAATACTTAAGTTAGGAATAAATTTACATTTTGCCATAAAGTAAAATATTGAAAATATTGTGACAGAAATGCTATGCCTATAAAAGCTGTTAAAACTAATCAACAACCTATGTCTGAAAGCATGCATGTGGAATGTAAGAGCTAACCCAGTAGTAGCTGTCCAGGCCTAAAAATCTGTAACCTATTTCTGGTGATTGGTATAGGACAATTTTGCAGTTTTTTCAACTTTCTCAGTCTGTGGTGTTTCTGTTAATTGACTTATTATATATCACAGGTAGTGGACTTCTGCCATGCCTGACTTGAGTTTAGCTAGATTAGCAGTCAGCCAAGCTTGATGCACAGAATCTAGAACTACCTAAAATTTAGGGAAATGGCTTTTCCAGTCTTCAGAGACTATTATAGTGTCATCCAGGTAGGTTGTGGCATAGTTTCTAAGAATTTTGTCCATCAACCTCCAGAATGTTACATCTGCTCTGAGGACAGCAAAAGGCAAGACTGTGAAGTCAAAGACTCTTTCTGGTGTGGAAAGTTCCATTTTATTTTTCTTACCATGTAGAGTTTGTGGAAGTTCATAGTAGATTTTGGTTAGATTCAGAGTGGAGAGAACATACCCTTGCCAAGCCTTCCACTACCAGTTCCCCCACTCAGGGCATGGGATATAAATCAAAATGAGATGCACTATTTAACTTTCTGAGATCACTGCAAAATCATATAGCACCATCAGGCTTACCCTTAGAGTCCTGTTTCTCTTTCTGACTGGCTGTCTTCTTTGGTGTAGCAGGTAGAAACTTGGCACTTTGTTCAAGTTCCCTTTTTCCTTTTCTTTCAGTATGGTTCTTCTTCAGCTCTTATACCTACTTTTCATAGTATATTCTTAACTATGGCTCTTTCCCTGTCATTTCCAATGTTGACCTCTTTTGTTAGGTTAACTGCTGGAATCTTTTGGCAAGTTTCACTTTGTTTGCCAGCTTTTACATTGACTTCCTTTATTATTAACCACTGGAATCTTCTGGCAAGATTCAGTATCAGAGTAATTTAACACTTTTACTAAGAGCCATATCTTGGCCTTTTTTTTTTTTTTTTTCACTGGGGTTGAACCTTCTCCCCCATAACTTCCATAGCTCTTTAAATTTCGGAAAGTGTTGGCCAGTTGTATTGTTATGTTAACTTAAGACACTAGAGCAACTGTGTGTAATACTTTTCCTAAAAAAGTTTGTATTTCAACCTATGTTATGGGGTATTCTTTCTTTTCTACAAGTACACATATTATTCCATTTTTGTACTAGTTTTTATGCTTATAAACATAATTGCATTCTGACTTATGTAATCATGCTGCCTGAATCCAACAATCCCTGCATTTTTTTCTCCTCTGCCATTATATATTTCTCCAGTTTAGTAACGTTGTATAGACAAAATGTAGATTCGACATTTCAAGCATTTAAAAATTCAGTAATGTCACATTCCATATGCATAGTTTCAGATATAGGTTGTTGATTAGTTTAACAGCTTTACTAGGTATAGTGTGTCTGTCACTAACTTTTCAATATTTTGCTTCATGCCATTTTCTAGAGCATTTAAAACAAACCATCTAACATGGTAATATGTTTTCTTTTCAGGAGGTTAATAAATAATGTTGGTAAAGGCTTGTTATTAACTCTAGTTGATTTAGCATTTGCAGTCTCAGTTAACAAAAAATGTCCTACTGAAAGCTTTTCGGTAGACTTACGGTAGCTGTGGGGTGCTCATTATATTAAGCTGCTAAGGTAGTGTCCATTTAAATTTATCTACAGCCAAGATTATTGAATTTGCTTCCACTATTTACATGAGGCTCTAACTACTGTTTCAAAATATATATTAAATCAGCCATTTTAGCCATAATAAAATGTCCAGTTGTGAAACTTAAATGACTGCATTTCAGATGAAGCTACAGACCTAGTCAGAAGAATTACTTGTTTCAACATCTGCTAGTTACATACAACTACATCTACTGGAGCTGTTTAAGCTTTTAGTGAGTTTTGGGTAAGGTGGGAGGACAGCACTCTGGCCCACTCAACTTAGACTAGTTTTGTAGTAACATAATTTTCAGAGCTACTGGACATATCTCCACTTCTTCCTCTGACTTGAGTATTTTAGTGGTGCACTGGATTTTCATTATTGTGGAAATCTGTTGTTGAGGAATGCTCAAGTGCTGGTCTAGGGCTGCACATCTTTGATGAAAGCTGATTCGGGTGTTAGCTTACTCTTAAGTACCGAGGAAGTGTTGATAAGTGGCTGTACGTTTCTTGGAGAACTCTAAAAGAGATCAGATGAATCTTATTAGAATTAATCAATGCTTCAGTTATCTTTTCCATCTTGAAGAGAGCACAGAAGCTACATTTTCATTTCATATACATTATTAGTAGAAAAACTAGCCCCACAAAGTTTATCACACAAGTTTTTGGTTTTACAGAAAAGGTTCATCGAGTAAGCCTTCATTATCAGGAAGTTTATTTTCCCAGAGTAAATCCTGTTGTATCCAAAAGGGTTTTAACAGTTCCCCATTTTTTTTTTTGGTTCATCAGTCAGTTTTGTCAGGAGGCTTTTCATCTAACATAGCCCATTTTTTCTTTTGTTAAACAGTCAGTAATTTATTACTCAGGTAGAGATTACATTCCTTAGTCTGGTGAGGAAGAAAATGCAAACAGAGCAAGTAGCTTAGAAAGACACAGTATATAGAAGAGAAGACTATAGATCTGCCCTGAGACATTAGTTCCTCAAATGCCTGCCCTGGTCTTGTTTGATTATTTGAAGTTTGTGAAAGAATGCATGGTCACATGACAAAGAGCTAACACCCTACCACAAGTTGCTGCAGAATCCAGCACCTGAGATATTTCAGCTTTAGCCAAAAAAAAAAAAAAAGAACAGAGTTCTGTCACCTGAACCATTTGATTTTGGTGAGTAAGAAGACTGGCATCTTACCTGAATCTTTCAGATGTACTGTCCTTTGGAGTACATCACATTTGATGAGGAATTGCTCTCTTCTGGTTCACCACCAAATGGCATCTCCTTTGTGGAAACTTTAAACACGATAGGTGATTTTTTTTTAAGTTCATAGGTGTGTACTAGGCTAATTGCCCCTAGAGCCTTTGCAAGCCTAGCCCATAGAAGTGCCCTGGCGTTGTATCGCCTGACGTTAGTTCCCAGTGCCTGTATTAAATAGAGCCACTGAAGTGATCCCTGGGGTGAACTTTCTATTTCCCATCCAGTCATCAAGATTTCTCTTGAAGAGGGCCAGTGAGGTGCTCTGCTTGACATGTATGGGAAGTCTATTCCAGAGCATTGGCAGTCTCTGGGTTATGAACCTGTCCCTTCAGCATGTTCTGTTGATTGTGGTAATGAGGTTGAGGTCTCTGGAGTGCGTGGCGCGAAGGGATTGGGATTTCATTAGATGTAGCATTTCTAACAGCGCTGGGTCAGACATGGCTTTGTAAGTCAAGCAGAGATTGCCTCTTAGTAGACAATATGAGAGAGAGAATAGCTGGATTTTTTTTTAGTCTGTCTGTGTAGGACATATGTTTAAGGCCTAGGATCCTCTTCATGAGGTACTTTTGTGCCCTTTCCAGCTGTTGCATGTGTTTAGCGAGGTACATGCCAAATGGGGCATTATATTCGATGATTGGCCTAATGAGGGAAGAGTAGAGAGAGATGACAACCTCTTTCTTCCTGGATTCAAAACCCTTGGTAATGAGATGTGCTGCCACACAGAAGGACTTTTTGACCACAGTGGCAGAGTGGTAGTCGAAGGGAAGGTTGCTGTCAACCTGTGTTCCCAGATCTCTTATAACGTCTTCAGTGTTCAGTGGGCTCCCATCAATGTGGTAATTAGTGGGAACTGAGTTTTTCCTAAAGGGGATGATGACGCATTTTTTGGCATTAAGCTCAAGCCATGGTTTCGACACCAGTCATTGGTCTCAGTGGGGTCTTTCTGTAGGATGTCTACATCACTTGGGGAGTTAATAATGGCTCCCAGCTTGCAGTCATCTGCGAACCTGGTCAGCCAGAGTCCCACCGTGTTGGCCTGGACTTCTGAGAAGTAGATGCCAAACAGGAGACAACCCAGGACCGATCCCTGTGGGACTCCACTCGTGACTGGTCAGCAGTCTGACTTGGAGTCCACTACTTTCACACTGTGGGTTCTATCTGTGAGCCATTTTGCAACCAACCTAGTGATATAGGGGTTGATGTCTAGTTTGGTGAGTCTGTCAATAATTCCTGAGTGGGGAATGGTATCAAAGGCCTTGGCCAGCTCGAGGTAGGCTGTATGAACTGCCTTGCCCTCATCCACAGCTCTGGTGATTGACTCAAAGAAGTCAACCAGGTTGAGCAGGCATGATCTACCTTTAACAAATTGCATGGGATATAGAGTTTGGAGATTCCCTATATCCTTGTTAATTAGGTCCATGATGATCCGCTCCATAGCCTTACATATCAGACGCGTCAGGCTAATGGGGCGATAATTCCCCTATGTCTGTAGTCGCTCCCCCTTTATGGAGAGAGATGACTGTAGCAGTGTGCCATTTGGTATGGACAAAGCCTGAGACGAGGCTGTGGTTGAACAAGGCACACAGATGTGGTGCCAGTTCACTTTGTATTTCATGTAGAACACATCCAGGGAAATTGTCAGGTCCCAGAAAGCTGTATTCTTGGGCTTGGACAATGCAGCTTTAACCTGTGCTGCAGTAATACTGGGTGTCTGGCATTCCTTTGGTGTTGTGATTGGTCCTTGGGGGGGGGGGTAAAGTTGGCACTAAATCTGTTGGCCATTATGTTGGCAATATCTGTTGGCTTGGTATAGGAGGTACCATTGTGCAGTAACTCAGAGCAAACCTGGGTATTGCCGTGGAGATTCTTGATGTAACTGTAGGAGTCTTTGTGATTATTTTTGGTGTCCACCGTAATTCTGCCTTCATAGCTGGCTTTAGAGGTTTGATGAGGGATCTCAACTTTTTGTTGAGGCTAATAAGGGTTTCTTTCCAGTCTTGGAACTTCACCTTTTTATGCAGCAGTTTCTTCCTTCTGTTGTAGAGTTTATTAATGGCAGGGGACCATCAGATTGTCTTCCTTTTATTGGAGGAGAGCGTCTTGGTTCTGTTGGGTATGGCTAGTTCCATGCATTTATGTACGTGTTCCTACAGTGCATTGGTGTATGATTCGGCATTCGTGCATCTAGTTTCCATTGTCATGGGTGCTGTGAAGTTAGCCACCTCTGTTTTAGGAGCCCAAAGTCAGTTTTGGAGAAGTTTGTCATTGTGGTTACCTTTGTGGTGGGTGTGGGTGAGATGTGGATTTCCATGGGGATTAGTTTGTGGTCTGATCTAACCAGGGAGGAATTTTCTATTGGTGTAGAGCAGCAATTGCCCATGTTAGTAATAACCAGGTCAAGGATGTTGATTCCTCTAGTGGGAGTAAGACATTGGGCATTGGAAATAATGAATTCCAGGAAGCGTTGTGCCAGTGTATTGGTGCATGAGTAGTTTTCCCATTTGATGGAGGGGTAGTTGAAGTCACCTAGTATGAGAGTGTTGGGTTGGACCCTAATAGTTTCCAGGGTGCTTAGGAACATGGAGTGAGTGTCTTGGGACATGGTTAGGGTCCTATAACAGGCTACGACCTGAATCGCCATCTTACCCAATGTTAGTTGTACCTGAAGTATCTCAGATGTGTTATGCTGGGCTGCTAGTTTGGAGGTGTGCATATCCTTTATGAAATGGAGACACCACTGCCTTTGGGGCTTCGGTCCATGTTCTGTGGCCGAAAGGTGTGGAATAAGGTATAGCCTGGTAGCGCAGGGGTGCTTTCTGCTGATTTAAACCAGGTCTCTGTTACAGCACAAATGTCGATGTTCTCCATTTTGAGGAGTGCTTCGAGCAAGTGAATCTTGAGATTTAGACTTCTACCATTGAGCAGCATGACCCTCAGATTGCATTTATTTATAGCTGTTACTGTGGTAATTTGGTCTTTGGAATATTGCCTAAAAAAGGCACTGTAGAGGTGGCAAGAGCTTCAGCTATTATCTAGAAACCCAGGTTTGACAGATGCAGGCCATCTCTGCCAAAGCATTGAGGTCTGTCAGTCATGTCATCCCAAGCAGACAGATACTGGATCCCCTTAGAATGACACCACAAACTGATAATCAAAGGAGATGTCAGGTTCAAAGAAGGTGTACCTTGAGTTTCTGTAATATATGAACCTAAGCCACCTGCTATTTTCCATTCTCCCAAGCTTTCAAATATGCATTTGGAAATGCATCTGTGGGTCTAGACCCTCAACCTCCTGTACCCAGAAAGTCCATCAGTTTTACAGAGAGGAGGAAACAGCCAAGTTTCCTTGTAAAAACCCAATAACTGCCCAGGCAGTTGTTTCACTAGATGTGATGAGGGGCCCTAGACTTAAGCCTACTAAAAGTATATTGCTATACATTAAAGAAGGCAGACTACTTCATAATATTGATCAACAGGTATGCATTTCTGTACCTTAGCGGTATTCAGGCACTTAGTTGCCAAAGGTCCAATGTTGAGGGATGTTTTGAAACAGATGGAGGAAATGACAGAAACCATACAGCACACCACTTTAAGGATAAGGCTCACCAAACTCATTTACACCTCTGAAAAAGAGTGCAAACATTCTGTTAAGTTAAGGTATAATTACACAGATGCATCTGCTAATGTTACAGGTTTAGGTATTGTGTCTAGAATGCATGCCTTACTCTGTATTCTACCCATGCCTAAAGATGTAAGGGGACAAATCTTAAATGCATCCCTCAGGATTCAGACCCTGCTTGAAGATATAAGGGGCCAAATCCTAAATGTTCCTGTAGATGAATATTTGCTGTTTAGCCCTCCTTCTCAAGTCCTCAAAAGCTTTGAAGAAATTTTGATAATTGTTCAGTGAATCAACTGTTTCATCACCTCTTTTAGTACAATAGAAATTTCCCACAAAGAAAGATGCCTTTTTGTCAGAAGTAAACCGAAGTGAAAAATTCAAACAGAAGAAAATTTTAAGAAGGGAAATGGAAAAGAGGCTGGCACTGGCGGTAAGGGAGGTGTGAGAGGGGATAACCCTAATAGTTTTGATTTTCTTCCAGATTCTCCTGTTCTATAGAACCTAAGTGGAGGAAGCTTTTTTTTTAAAGAGGAAGTCTGGAATGTTTCAGGAATCAGTGATTCACCCTTGACTTCAGATGCTTGGTAAGGCAACCAGTTACTTTGGGGTGCAAAATAAAAGTAGGAACCTGTTGCCCTTCTTAGGCATACCTCAAGTCCAGTTAGCACTTGCTGATCCAGTGATAGTCTAACTCTTTCCTTGTAATGCCATAGAAGGGGTTTCCACAGGACAGACTGGGATAGGTTTTTACACCTTATGTCATGAAAAGACTGCCCTTAACAACTCATTCTGGGTCTAACCATTCTAAACAAACTGTTAAGTGCAGCATCTTCGGGATGTTATCCCTCCAAACTCCATTGTTATGACAGATATCTCATGCTGTAATGGTTGCTTTGGACATGAATTATCTTCCAATCTTCTAGGGCCATAACACCTTTTTCAGGTTCTTAGTAGGGTCCCACCTTTTTCATTTCACTTTCTTGCAGCATGGGTCCTCCACTACTTTCTTTGTAGTAACCATATGCTTTGATCCTGTGTTTTTTTGCACCTCAAGTTGTCGTGGGTGTACATTTACCCATATCCAACAAAATGCGCACATTGCTAATAAAACTTGGTCGGAGTGCTTGGTAAAACAGTCCAACATTTCCACAAAACAAAGCTTGGTTGTTTTATACCTCCGTGACAGAAGCTATGATGTAGGTCCCTAGAGAATATTTCATAATCTTCATCAAAAGAACTTACATAAACTGTGATTTGGTAATATTCTTCTTCATATGGGGTGACTGACAGCTAGATGCCATGAGTTCTTGGTAAAAGGTTTGTGATATAAAGATGTTTGTTTGCTTCCATCAATAAAATGTGCAGTGTTGAGATCTAAAAAATCAGTTGTAAAAATTTTCACTTGCAAATTGAATTGCATATCAAATCTATTGTGATTAAAGTACATCAGGCAGGCCTTAAGTAATCTCCTAGTTCCAGACTAAACCTTCCAGCAATTGTACATATAGTGATGCCATTTGATAATATGACTTAACATGCTTTTGGGGAAGAAGGGAAGGCTGCAGTGGTGCAGTGGTTAGTGTTGCCGCCTCCCAGCAAGAGGTTCTCCGGTTCGATTCTTGGCTGGAGTGCCTTCTGTGTGGAGTCTTCACATCCTCCCTGTGGGTGAGTGGGTTTCCTCCAGGTACTCCGGTTTCCGCCCACATCCCAACGACATGCTGTAGGTGGACTGGACACTCTAAATTGACCCTAGGCATGAGTGCATGCATGTATTGCCTTCTGTGGAAGGTTGGGCGCTGGGCTGGCAACTCGACACCGTAAAACTCCACTGCCAATCATGAGTGGACAGGTGATCTGCTGTGGCGACCCCTAACCAGGAAAAGCCGAAAGAAGAAGAAGATGCTTTTGGGGGAAAAAAACATAAATCAGCATTTATGGGAGTGAAGGATGCAACCATTTCTAACAAATATACTGAACCATCTGGACTTTGTTGCATCCTTAGATGCCCTATAAATCCCTACTCCTTGTTCTTTCATAATTTATTTGGTGAGGTCTTTAAGTAGAGTTTATTTGGAGAGGTTAACTTAATTGTTTTTGGTTTGAGTAGAGTTGATTTGGTGAGATATTGTTGTGATCTCTGGGTTCCACAGTTCGTTGTTTTTGGATGTTTTTATTTCATTTTTTTCCATGTTGGGATTGGTGTTTGACTTTGGTTCTGTCATAATTTGCCTGTTCTGTTTCCCAGTCCTTTTCACGGTCCTCTGATTGTTTTTCATAGTTGTGCAAAATTTTATATACTGTACTTATTATCATCCTTTTTTATGTCAGCAACTGGTTTCACTTATTATTCCTCTCTCCTGCTCTGTCTGTCTGTACTTTGTCATTAGTCCTTGATAAGGGAAACAATCTCTAACCTTCAAGGCATCTACTCCTTTAGTAGAGTTCGCATTTTTGATGAATACTACTGCAGCAATGATTCCTGTGATGAACCTAGTAGAGCTCTGTAGTAACTTAGTGTAGCAGGAGATGTTTGATTACTAAGATCTCTGCTGCATTAGGAATTCATTTGTATGCATAGAGAAACGCATGCACATGCACAGACAGACAGACACACACACACACACACACACACACACACACACACACACACACACACACACACACACACACACACACACACATTTTACTGGAGGCAGGACTTGCATAAAACAGAGTATCCAGCAATTTCCACATAGTCCAGCAAAGGCAAAATAACAAGACAAAATAAATGCCCTCTTGATCTCTAGTTTGAAACAAAATAAACAAAATGCCTACATTCAACTTCCCACCATCAGTGTTCAGTCCACAAAGCCCCTCCAGGATACAGATTGTTTTTTGGAAAAAAAAATAATAATTTCTAAGGCTGCAGGCCTTTTTCAGGCCCAGTTTTCAGCTCTGTAAACTGGTACTTCCAAAAGGTACATTCCCCAGATTAGCCATAACTGGTTTGTCACACTCCATGCTTCCAGGATCTTCCCTCAGATGATCTTTCAAGTGAAGAACTAACTTCCTGGTTTGCTGCTTTCAGGCATCCTCTTTATATTCAACACCAAGCAAGACATGGAACTTGCTTTAATAAAGCGAAGCCCAAAACAAACCCCACCAAACTGTCACACTACTGTCCAATCTGTATTCTTCCCACCCTTGCAAAAATTCACAAAAAAATTATTAACACCCAATAAACACAGTATGTATCAGAGTATAACATTCTGTCTTACAAATGATATGGATTTTAGTCTGGCTGGGGGTACACCTCAGCAGTGCTACAGACCCTAACTGATTATATCCTACTAATGATAGATAAGACAACTCAAATATGGCATCTTTATCAACCTGATAAAGGCATTTGATCTAACTGATCAGTCTACTTATAGGGTTGCCACCTTTTGAAATGCCAAAAGTGGGATATTTGTGGTACAAGCATCAAATTTTGCAGATCAAAACATACCCACGGCCAATACTAGGGAGATAACTTCACTTTTTTGCCTAAATAAAAGCTTATTCTTGTAACATTTTAGTTGCTTATTCTGTTTTTTATAACATTTAGGTGTTTCAGGTACAGAATAACTGTTTTATGTAACTATTACATAAAATATAGGAAATAATTTTGCCCTAATATCTCAGGACATTTGCCATTTTTACAATTTTTTTGCAGGACACAATTGCCCAAAGAGGGACTGTCCCTCGCAAAGTGGGACAGGTGGTAAACCTATCTACTTATACACCACCTACTTAATGTAGGCATTAGCCTTGATAGCCTACTCAGGTTCCACAGCTATCTGTCTAATCACCACTTCTGTGATAAAATTCTTTCTTTTCCCCCTCCATTAGCCAGTCTGAAACAAAGTGGTCCATTCTTGCCCTACATATTTTCTCTGTATATATTGACAAACTGGTTTTGAACCCTCGTCACTTTTTGCTGATGACATGGCACTTTACCGCTCAAGTAAATCACTCGCAGCTTTACAAAAACAACTTCAGTTGGACTTCCTCCACCTGATTCACTGAGTAAATAACAATAAACATAACGTTCTCTATAAGACAAAGCAAACAACTAAGCAAAGTTCTATCATTAAGCAAAGACTGTGTGACATAACTTAGTGTAGGCTTGTTCTGGGCTTCCCAGGTTTCAAACTGAGACCATTTATTGGTGGCTGTCTGATGGTATGAAGGGATAAAGCCATAACTATGGCCCAGGTGACCCAGGTTCGATTAGTGGCTTGGGCTTTTGACAAAATGGCAGGGAGGAACGGGTATATCCTGTGGTGATCTCTGTAGGAGACTGTGAGATGTTGTATAGTTAGGAGGCATGGTCCCAAAAGAGGAGCAGAGTAGTGGACATGGCTGTGCTGCTGCAGAAGTGGGGCAATAAGCCACATGTCTCCATTGCATTCCCATCCCCTGGATGCAACCATGATACCTTAACAAGAAGTAATAGGGCAGGTCATAAGGAAGAAAAAAAAAACAGTGAATGAGTAATAGCATAGACACCAAGGACATCCTTAGGTTCTGTGCTGGCCCCAGCCTGAATTGGAGAAAAGTCTGGGCTGTTTCAGAGTGGCTGGTAGATCTAGCAATGGATATGGGCACTGGGGTAAGAATGCTGAAGGATGATGTAGGGAAATCAAACAAAAAACTGAGACCATTTATTATTTTTTTAGCATCTTTATTAACATTTCACATTGCATAGTGACATGAATATGTATTCAGGTGTAAAAAAAAAATGAAAAACATTGCAGTGATGTTTTCCCTTTGTACACATTATGCAAATATGATTTTTCCTTAACAATTATTCTGTTTAACATTGCAAAGATTTCTCATGTCCTCCCTTTCCTGAAGTATCTCTCCTCCTGAACATCATGTATTTGTTGTTCCCACAGATTCCATATATTGCTGTGTAGTTTACTCCTTCCCTTTTCTATAGATTCCCACCAGTAGCTCTTTTATCTCCTTTAGAGCATTCAAGAATTCTGTTACATTTGCTTTTGCTTTCCATTTCCTAGTAATTGCTTTTTTGGCAGTCATCAGCATCAGTAGGGCCCTACTCTGTCTTGGCAATTGCATTTTTCTATCCCAGCTCCAAAAAATTATCTCATTAGTTAAGATAATTCCCCCCCAACATATTTTCCAAAGTACCCTGTAAGACATTCCTAAAATCTATCAAGTCATTACTGCCCTCCCAAAAAAAGTGTTCCCATGTACCCTTCTGTTTCTCATCACACCTTCATCTATTGCTGTCTGCCTGTGGAAAAATATATGTATTCTAGTTGGGGGTATAAAAAAGCTATGCAAATACTTCCATGCAAAATCCTAAACCTTCTTATTTTTTTTTTTTTTTGCATTCATAGGAGCAATACAAATATGCTGCCATTTTTTTCCTTTGTATTTTGCCTTCCTATTCTCATTTCCCTTTTGTAACCTTTTCTGATCGAGTCTTATAGTTATTATACATTATTTTATATGCTGTACTGTTTATCCTTTTTTACTGCAGCTTCTGTTATAAACTCAGCTGTAAATTAACCAGAGCTGGTCTTTCATTTAATACTCCCGTATCCCTTTCTGTCTGCCTATACTCTGTCAATCCATGGTAGGGAAGGCAGTCTTCAGCCTGCAGTTTAAACTTCGGCTTGGCCTCATCCCACTCTGACTATTCCCTTCCTAGTTAATTGATTCCAGTACTTTGGTTCCTTTGTTAATTTTCACCAATAAATGTCACCTCCCTCTTGCCTGTTTTCTGTGCCCCTACTTAAAGCCATCCCTATTGGTAAAATCTATTTTCTTCATTTCTGTGTTGTCTTAGTTGTCAAAATATTTTCTGTTTACTTTACACATATAATATTCTTTATGGTTGTTACTGTTCTGCTCAAGTGCCTGTATCCAAAATCCTTCTGTCTCTCTTTATTTTGTGAACTCCTACCCATCCTCCTTTCATCATCATGTATTTCCATTTGTAGTCTTCTGCTTGTGCTATATGTATATGAGCCTTAACTGTGAGGCTGTAAAGTAGCCCTTCATATCTTGTGCTTCTAAACCACATTGTTCAAGTTCATAGATGTATACTAGGCTAAAGACCACTAGGGCCTTTATAAGCCTAGCATATCCCAAATGTGTCCCACAAGTTATATGTTTTAGACATTTATATAGAGGTGATTGTTGGTTACCACATGATTTACCGACTGCATCTGGCCATTAGAGACTGGAGTGAACAGTTAGGAGAAACAACTAATGGCGCTTAAGTCTTTCTTTTTCCTTTCTAGATAAATTCATTCAATTCTTTACTTATTATGTTCCACATCTTCTACTCTCATTGATAAAAATATGCCTAAGCTGTATAAAATACTAAAGGGGCTAAAAGAATTTTCCCTACTTGTACCTTACTATCCATATCCATGATCAAGAGCTTCCAAATATTGACCTTTTGTAGTGTCTTTAGTTTTGTATCTTTCTACATATCCTTAGCTACCATAATAGAATCCTTTTTAATCCAGTCTCTTAAATACTTCATTTTATCAATTCCAAATAAGTATGGGTATTGCTAAACCAGTTCATGTGTGAGAACACAGGATAAAGCAAATACTATAGCAGTAAACTCAGTTATATTATAACTTGGAAAAAAATTGAAACTATCTGAAAATGTTCCCCAACAAGTTTCTGGATTTATTTAAAACTAAATAATGTCATCTGCATACAAGTCTATTTTTTCTTGAGTACCATACCTGTTATACTTTTAAGTTTGTGAGTGTCTTATTTTCTTTGCCAGCTGCACTGAGTATAAGGCAAGGGATAAAGGAAAAAGAGGATGCCCCTGTCTGGTGTCTCTATTCAGACCCAGCTTTTCAGAGATGAACCTTCTTCCCATCTTGATACTTACCTCTGACCCTTCATATATCTTCCTAATTAACCCCATTATTTTATCAGGAAACACAAATGCTGTCATTGCCCTACTCATAAAATCCAAATTTATTCTATTGAGTGCCTTATCTGCATCAAGACCCACCAAAGGTAATGAGGTCTTCTTGCACTCTGCTTGCCTTTGGCTCATCTTCATTCTGTTAATGTCAAATCTTTGTTTTCCCTCCACAAAACCACATTGATTTATACCTGTCAATTTTGGCAATACCTTAGCCATTCTCTTAGCTAGTGCAGACATGCATGCTTTATAATCATGGTTCAGAATTGAAACTGCTCTGTATGAAGTTGGATGTAATATTGTCTTTGCCCTCTTTGACTAGTACAGCCACCACAGCTTTCTTCCAAGATGTTGATACTGTCCTTCCTTTTAAAATAAATAAAAATGCTGGCAGGCACAGTTTCACAGGCACAAATCACTCAGGTGATGATAAACCAAAAGTGTATTTAATGATAAAAATCCACAATTGTTATCATTAAATACACTTTTGGTTTATCATCACCTGAGTGATTCGTGCCTGTGAAACTCTGCCTGCCAGCATTTTTATTTATTTAGTTTGTTTTGCTGCTTCTTCCTTTTAAAAAGTTATTAAACAGAGACTTATTGATCTTTATCACTTTTTTCCTAACTTCTAAATTTCCACAGGAATACAGTCTGTTCCTGGAAACTTCCTTGTTGATTGGTTATGCATTACCATTTTTATTTCATCTTTCCCATTTTAGATATTAGTTCTTAAGCCTCATTTTTCTCTCTGTGGCATATACAAGTCTTTCATAAATGTTTCCATGTTTGTCTTTTTGTGCTTCTTCCCTTTCTCTGTTCTGTACAGATTTTCAGAGAATCTCGAAAATATCCCTAATACCTTTACAGGATATGCAATTTTTAGTCTGAGGCTCCCTCAGTTTGACAGTGCCCCTTTCTTATTTTATGTTGGCTAAGACATTCTGCTAATGCTTTTGTACTTTGAGGTTGGTATAAAAAAATAAAAAAATACTTGCTTAATAGCAGCCTTTCTAAACTCATGCATATTGTCCAAAAACTCCCTTATTATCCATTTAATACTCAACACTTGTACCTGTTCTTGTTCTGTAATATTCCTTTCATCTACAGTACATTAACCCCTGATAATCCTTCTAAATAATTCATGTTAACGTATTTCTCGTATCTCTTTTTCTGTCTCATTTCTGTAATTTTTAATTTCATTTTATACCACTCCAAGGTTATCCCTGAAAAATGTGCATGTTTCGAAGCAATTTTAGAATTGTTTTCATTACTCTTCCTTTTATTGGGTAAGTAAGAAAGTGATTACTCTGCACCTTTATCTTAGTCTTCTTGGCGCATAGTCTGAAATAGTTATTGTATGTTTCACACTGTCAAATACCCATGCTCTTGTGAAATATATTTTCTATCCATTTTTTAAACACCTTTATTGAATTATCACTTCTGACATAGGCAAATTTACATTTATACAAAAGTAGTCAAAAGTATATTAACAAATTAACATTAACATTATACTTCACATATACTGCTGTATAGCATATATCCTAAGCAACATTACATAAATTATTCAATTTCTGAACATTTTTTTAAACAAGACACATCTTTATTAAACATCACTTACAGTATAAGCATTCATACATTTATATAAATGAAAACAAACCACACAGACACAATCCTAGTTTCAAGAATTTTACATCACAAACCATACTGTTACACTCCTAGTTGCAAACTTCATATATCACTTATAATCTACCCAGTCATTTTTAAACATTACATAGCTCATTCTTTCAAACCTCATTCCTCCCCTCTATATATTGTTCTCACAATTCCCATTTCTGGTATGTAGTTTGCTCCAACCCTTTTCTAAAGATCTCAATTCCAATTGTTTTATGTCTGTTACTATATTAACTACTTCTAATGTAGTTGGCTTAGATTTTGTTTTCCATTTTCCAGTAATTGCTTTTTTAGGCAGACACCATAATTAGACACAGCAAGACCTTACCATGTCTAGGCAATTCCAGTTCTGTTTCATAGATCAGAAAAATCATCTCCCTTATCTCACCATTCTGCCCACTCAGCATCTCTGACAGTGCATCCTGCAGGGAATCCTTAAAGTCCTCTAAACCACCGAACACCCAGAAAATATGTTCCGAAGTACCTCTTTCTTCCCTGTCACACCTCCAACATTTGCTGTCTACCTAAGGAAAATTTTTCTGGAGTCTACTTGGGGTATAAAAGTATATATGTAAACATTTCCAAGCAAAAATCCTAAATCTTCTAGATTTTGTTGCATATTTGGGAGACATACATATATCCTTCCATTGTTTCTTTGTGAATTGTTTATCCAATCTTTCTCCCCAATCCTTTCTAACCTCCTCTGATTGATTCTTAAAATTATCATGTAATATTTTGTATGTTGTACTAATTATTCTTTTTTTAATGGCAGCTTCTTTTCTGAATTCTACTAAAACTCTACCAGTGCTGGTCTTTCATTTATGACTCCCCTATTTCTTTCTATTTGCCTATACTCTGATATCAGTCCTTGATAGGGAAGGCAATCGCTAACCTGCAGTCCAAATAAATTCTTGGCCTCTTCCCATTCTGTTACCTTTCCCTCTGTAATTATTATTTTCTCCCAGTACCTTGGTTCCTTTGCCAGTTTTCTCCAATAAATTGCGGTCCCTCTTGCCTGTTGCCTTTGTCCCTAATTACAGTCATCTCTGTCAGCAGAATCTCCTTCCCCGTGTTGGCTTAGTTCTTAGAATACTTTCTGCTACTTTATGGATATAATATTATTTATCATTAGTGTTATTATCCTTAAAGGCCTACATCCAAAATCCCAGTCTCTCCTTGTTTGTTGAGCTTCTCCTTTGTTTCAACATCATCCCTTTCCACTTTGAATTATAGTCTTCTGCTTGTGCCTTAACTGTGTATATCAGAAATACCCCATCAAATGTGGTAATCCTAATCTGCCCTGTACTACTGGAATAATCAGCTCATCCCACTTGACTATTGCCGTCTTCTCCTCCCAGATAAAGTCCTTCAGCTCTTCATTAATTGCTATTCACAGCTTCTCCACTGGTTGATAAAAATACACCTGATTTGTGTATAAGACTAAAGTGGCTAAAAACATTTTGACTGCTTGTATCTTACTATCCATATCTGTATAACAAAGCTTCCATTTTCTCAGTTTTGTATTATCTTTTATTTAATCTTTTCCCATATATCCTTAGCTGCCACACCTGAATAAGTTTTAATCCATACTCCTAAATATTTCATTATATCATGTCTCCATAAGTACGGATATTGCTGAACCAGTTAATGTGTGAGTACATAATTTACAGCTATTGCTTTTGTTTTAGCTTCATTAATTTTGTATCCTGAAAAGATCTGAAACTGTCTCAAAATCTTCCATAAGACTGTAATGTCTCTTTCTTGTCTTTTCAGCTCTAAAATAATATCATCTACAAATAGAACCCGCTTTTCTTGACTACAGCACCATTTATATCCTTGAATTTCTGAGTCCCTTATTTTCTTTACCAGTGGTTCTAAATATAATGCAAATAACAAGGGGATGAAGAGGACACCCCTGCCTGGTTCCTCTGCTCAAGCAGAAAGTGTCAGAGAGGACCCCACCCACTTTATTTTTCACCTCCGATCCCTCATATATCCTCCTAATCAACCTTATAATTTTTTCAGGAAATGCAAATGCTTTCATTGCCCTACTCATAAAGTCCCAGCTTACTCTGTCAATGGTTTCTGTGCATCAAGACCCACCAACAACAATGGTATTTTCTTACATTCATCTTCCCTCTGGATCATCAATATTTGGTTAATATTGTCAAATGTTTGCTTCCCCTCCACAAAACCACAACGATCCATATCTATCAATTTTGGTATTACTTTATTTCATTCTTTTAGCCATTATAGACACACACACTTTCTAATCATGGTTTAGTATTGAAATGCTCTGTACGAAGCTGGGTCTGATGGATCTGTACCCTCTTTAGGTATTACAGCTACCACGGCTTTCTTCCAGGATGTTGGTACTTCTCCTCCTCTTAAAATATTGTTAAACAAAACCTTCCAGATAATTATCAGTTTTTTCCCCTCCTAGCTTCCAAATTACCACAGGAATACCATCTATTCATGGGGACTTTCCTGTAGATTGGTTATGCATCACAATTTTTATCTCGTCTCCTATACTAACCATTAGTAATTGAGCCTCATCTACTTCTACCCTTGGCATATTTAATTCTTCCATAAACATTTCCATTTGTTTCTTTTCTTGATTTCCATATTTTTCTGCTTTATACAGACTTTCATAGAATTTCCAAAATATTTCTAATACCTCCACAGGATCTCGTTACCCTCCTTGTTATGCACTCCTAAGCTTGGCAACAGCCATTTCTACTTTCTGTTGCCTGAGTCATTGTGCTAAAAGTTTTTGTGCTGTACTGTTATCAGAAACAGTTGCTTAACAGCAGTCTTTCTAAACTCATGCATATTATCGAGGTAATCCCTTATTTTCTGCTTAGCATTCTGCAGTTGATTCTCTTCCTGTTCTCTGAGATTCTCCCTATTCTACAATACTTTAACATTTGTCAGTCCCTCTAAATAATTCTTGTTACTTCTTAACCATAGCCCCCTTTCTTTTATTTCCACCCTATTTTTAAACTCCACCATAATTTTATCCCATTCCTTAGCTATATTTTCAGAAGAAATTTCTACCCTCACTAATCGCTCCTGAATAATCTCCACTACCCATTCCTTAAATTCCTCTCTTTTCAACAGATAGGTAGGAAAGTACCAGTGTCTGTTTTTTATTTCACTACCCTGTGTTTTTATTTTTATTATTGGTGCAGGATCTAAAGTAGCTATTGGGTGTATATCAAGACCCTGAATTAAATGCATATGTTCCTGTGAAATGTAAATTCTGTCAAGCCTAGCCCAGTTTTTATATCTTGGGGAATAATATATAAATTTACTCCGAACTCCTGTTACTGAATTCACATCTTCCATGCCAACTGTTTTCATAAATTTCTTCAAAACTCTTTGTTGTTGTCCCCTTCTGGGCCCCTAGACACATTTTCACTGTTGCAAATCACATTCCAGTCCCCAAATATAAATAATACTCCTTGTTAAAGTCTGATTATTTCTCCCAGAATTTTCTTAAGCTAAATTATAGCAGTTTTAGGTGGAATATAAATGCATGCCAATGTAATCCTCCTCCCTTGCCAGTAATCCCTTAGCACTACACATCTGCCATTATTATCTTTTTTTTATCCTCTTCTGTCACTATTGGAGCTCTTCATGCAATTAATATAAGTACTCATCTTTTCCTTTGTCCCAGTACTTCCACTGAATAACCATTCTGAAAACCTTTCTTTATCAAATTCACATGTTCAGCTATTTCTAAGTGTGTCTCCTGTAACACAGCTATTGGCACTCTACACTTTTAATATAGATCACTACTCTTTCTTTTTTGTATTTATCTGTTAAGACCATTGACATGCAAAGACATTATGGAAAGGATCACTGCATTAAAAAGTTATTGCCACTTTTTATGTATAACACCTTTTTTGTTAAATGTCTAGTTTCAGCTTTTGTGTTACATGCAGACACTGTTTGACAGGTTGAATATTTATACAGTTGTTTCTTGTCATATCCATTTGAGCCTATGTCACATCTTACAAAATTTGTGTTTTATTGAAAGCCCTCAAACAAAAAAGCACACACACACACACACCCAATACCTCCTTAAAACCTGTTAACTTAATCCCAACACACAAAACTGTGTACATCTTCAAATACTCAAGTTTTACCCTACTAATAGGAACAAAAGTCCCAAACTGACATCCACACTCACAGACGAGTTAACGTGAAAGAAAGCTTAAACATGCTAAGACGCACTGTGCAGCCTGTGCTTTTACTATGTGCTAATTGGTTTTGTCTTTTCTTTATAGCTCTCCCTGGCTGGGAAAACCCCTAAATGCTTTCAGAGAACATTATCTCTTAGCCAATTTCTCTTCTCAGTTTTTTCTTCAGCCAGTCACTCTTCACCAGACTGCAGCCAGTTTCTCTTTATCAGATTGTTTCCATGCAAACATGAAGACCAGCTTCATGATTGCTACTGAGCATATATGTATTTGCTAGAAAAAATCCTCATTATTTTCTCTCCAATTTAGCCCAGTTATTATACCTTGGGGAATAATGTGAAACTTCTGTCTGTGTTCTTGGTAGTAATTTCACTCCTTCCATTCCAAATACAGTAGACTCCATCTTGTCCAGTCTTGCTTTAACTGGACTCTGCTTTAACTGGCCATATTTTCATCTAAAGATTTTTTTTCTGCAAATCAAATTTCTGTTGCCAATACTAGGAAAAAGTACAGAGCACTATTTTCAGAGACAAATGAAAATTACTGTTTTTTTTCAACTAAATAAATAAATGTTTAATAAATATTTATGTACAACATATGTACATATTTTTAAATCTGCTTTACATATTATAAAAGCTATTTTGTATGCTTTTTCGGATTAACCAGCCATTCATTTACCCAGTCTAAGGTCTAGTCCCATAGAGACTGGATAAGAGAGAGTCCACTGTACTCTACTCTAATATATTCTTGTTAGAATTCTACCTTCTTTTGTTACTTGTACCCTTCTAGGTCTCCCTGATACACCCTTACCATTACATATCAGGTTCTAGCCCCCAGCCATGAATAATTTCCCTTGCTGGAAGTTAAGTATCTCTCCTATAATTCTTTTAAACTCCTTAATAGTAGTTTTAGGTGGAATATAAATGCATGTCATTGTAATCCTCACTTGCCAGTAACCCCTTATTACCACAAGTCTATCCTTGGCTTTCTTCTCCTCCTGTATCACTATTGGACCCCCTTCTGCAATCAGTATTATTAGCTCCCTTTTCATTTGTCCCTCATCCCCTGCTAAATTACATTTCTGGAATCCTTTATTTGTCAAATGCACATGTTCATTACTTTGTCTCCTGTAGTATTTTTATTTGTAGACTGCAATTCTTAATATAATTCAATACTCTTTCCTACTTGTCCTTATCTACAGTGCCATTCACATTCCATGGTATGACTGGTAAGGCGACCATTTTGATAAGATGCTATTACTTTCACATATTCTACTTGACAGTTTTTGAATAAGTTTCCAACTAGCAACTTAGGTGTATACTTTACTGTTTGGCAAGCTGAACTTAATATACAGCTGAAGCTTCTAGTGTCTGTTTAGAATTGTTACATTTTCCAAGATTTTTTGTTTCAATAAAAATATACAAAAACATGTACATTTTCATTTTAACCCAGCAATCCCTTTTAATTCACAGCAAACACACACAATTATGTACATTTTCCAAAAAAGGAAAATTTCCTCTCCATATATGGGCAGATGCCCCAGAAAGCTAGCTGCACTCACAATCTTCATGCATCCTAAAATTTAATCATGCTAATAGTGCATGTTAGACTCTGTGTTCTGTTCCCTACCGACCTATTCCCTACCCACATCATCCTTTCTTGTCTCATCTCAGCTTCCATCCCACATGTGAAAAACAACTTGCATACTCTCGGTTAACTGAATTATATCCTTAAGAAAAAGCTTCCTAACTACTATTAAACTACATTGGTACAATTCACATTGAGGTTGGTGTTACTAGTATGAATGCACCTGCTTGTATTCTTTTCAGTGTAACAGACTTCATTTATTTTCACTGAGCTATGTGTCACTTTAGTACTAATTTTAGTGTTTCTATATCACAGCTCATGGTTCATTCATTTCTTGATTTATTACCTATGTCTGCTGACTTTCTTTTGCAGAGATTTGCTGGCAGATAGAAAATATCTATTCCTATTTTAACATCACTGTCATTACCAACAGTCAGTGATAAGACCAATAAGACTCCCATCACATCACATTTAGAATAGATTTGCAATACTGCATATAATTACTTTACAATGTAACATGCAAATTAGTTCAATAATTTTGTTATACACAAATTACTAAGAGAAGAAAAAAAAATCTGCTATCTGACAGTAATGCCCTTCACATTCTGTTGCACCTGTTAATAGAAGTGTTTAACTTTATCATTGCTACAGTAAACCTAAATTTCTCACCCTGGAATATAATGATTTACAAACTCTCTTTTCCATTTGTTTTATTAATATACTATTTTTTTGTATTTTATATGTGATAGTTAACATTTGCTGTTTTTCCCTTGCAATGTATTTTGTATAGTATTTATTGTGTTATATGACATCTGGCTTTTAAGATTTAACTGTGTAGCATTTCTCCTCAGACCTCTGCCGAAAAGACCCAATTGAACTTTCACAGTAAACAAATGCTAATATATAAGTAAATAAATTGCTTTTTTCCCCTTATCATTGTTCTAGTTTTATACACACACACATTATATATATATATATATATATATATATATATATATAAACACACACACATACATATGCAAAACATAAAACTAAGATAAAAGACACCTTTCATTTTTTTACTTCCTTCATTGTCCTTTTTTTAAAAAAAAAGTGGTTGTGCCTTTAAATGCATTTGTGTGGCTGTGATGTCATCAACACATTGGGCTGGAAATGTTGGACTTAATAGAAGGCATGTATTCTGATGAAGTCCCCATTCTGAGGGGATGAAAGTGCTCAATTAATACTTTTTAAACATTTTTATGTCTCAATAAAATGTTTGATACCTTTGGAAGGTTGGGGAGAGTTTTGGCTGCAACACAGTGATTTTATTATTTTATTTTATTTTGTTTTGGTTGTCACTGGGGTCGTTGTTTAAACAGTTTTGGCGTTTTTAACAGAGCAACCTTGCAGCATGAAATCTTTAGATGAAATTCCAGCATTATTTTTGCCAGTTCACAGAGATGAGCTGAATAGAATTTATTCAGAGCTGACAATTGTAAAAGGTGAGCTGACCCGCCTCATTGACATGTTCAGCCAATCCCAAGGCTCATTTGATGGGCCGTCAGGAAAGAGGAAGTGAAATCAGTCACCAGAAGGTGGGATTTCCACTGGGGAAGACAAGGAGACATGGCAGAATGGTCTGGAAGCTGAGGAGAGGCACGATTTGGTGTCCTGTTTGATTTTAAACTCTACAAGTGGAGAAAAGAAGCATGAATGAACTGAGAAATGGTGCTGGGACAAAGGAGAGTGGTGGAAATGGTATTTCCAGTGTTTCCACAATGCATGGAACTGGTGCAAGGCCAAAAACCACGGGTACTGTTTTATACAGTGAGGGGGAAAAAAAGGGTTTTGGCTTTAATACTGCAGTTACACAATGATTTAATGTGAATGGGACTGATAAAGTGGATATAGACATTTTTTTTAAAAGCCTTTTGTTTTCAATGACCAACAAAATATGGGAAACAATGTAAAGACTGTGAGCTATGCAACAAAGACTGGGACTTTGAAAGAAAACATTTTCCTTTTAGAGAAAAAAATGTTTGATGTTAGAAATGTCCAAATGGAGAATGCTTATTTAAATTAATGTTTACAGGAGAAAATTGTGCCAAAAGGCCTAAGGGTTTACAAATTTCCTTTTGGGATAAAATATGATGAAAATACGATTATTGAATTCTCTGAAATGTTTAATAAGCATGGATTAGAGCTTGTGGAAAAGATTGTTTTATGCAATGTTTCTAAACTGTGTCATTTGATTAGTGAAGTTGAGACTTTAAATAATGACATAAAAAATGACGTATTGTTTTTACAATATGAAAAACTGTATTTTAAACCGTTTAAAATGGTGGAAAACAAGTGTAACAGCATTTTTGACAAAAAATGTAAAAAGTTGCAAAGGAATTTAAAAGAGTATAAAGAGAATAGAGCATACATTTTGAAGCAAAAAGAACTTAAAATTGTTGGGGGGAGGGGGGTACACCTACACCCACTCCCACCCTTACAAAGAAGAGTATATGTATAGGAATGAAAGGAGAAGTTCCCTAATTGTCATGATAACAGTTTTCAGCACAATAATTATAGAAATACATTTTTTCATGCACAGGAGAAATGGGATGTGGGGGAGAGAAGAGACAAGGAGAGGGCACAAAATCAGTGGTTCAACAGAACCAAGTGGAGAAGGGAATAACAACTATCAATGATGATGAAATTTCAAGGAATGGACTGGTTAGCACATTTAGGGGTTACCATATTTATAATTACTCAGGAATAACTTTAACCAAGGAGCATTTTCTGTTATTTATGAAGGGGTTGAAATGTGTGCCAGCTAGAGGCTTTGATTACACAGACACCATTTTGGAGTTAAAAATATACATAAGAAAACTGAATTTAGCTTTCCTGTTTAGGGACCATGATGAATATGTTAGTCTTACTAGGAACAAAATTTTAAAAGAAGAGAGTGCATAACCCACCAATGGACCCCACCCTAAATGTTTTTGAGAAGGATGTGACTGAGGATTTATATGCTCTAAAATTAAAAGAAAAAAGAGTTTTTCATATAGAAATCTTAGTGGGGAAGAGATGAGATTACTTAAACAGCTCAGAAACAACAGGACAATCAGGATTATGCGTCCAGATAAAGGGGTGGGATGGTCATCTTTGATGCTTTACATTATTCCCCAAAAATCCTAGAGATGTTACATGACACTAGTGTATATACCCATGTTTCCCTTTATGAAGTCAATATTAGTTACCGAAGGATAGATTATTACTTGGAAGAATACCTATTGGATGAGCGTATTACACCTGAAATTTACAGCTTTTTGAAAGTCAAGAACCATATGGTGGCTACCATTTTTTGGGATTCCAAAAACCCACAAGGGTTTAAGTAATTTAGCATTTCGGCCAGTAGTAGCAGGACAGGGGTCAAACACTTACCCTTTTGGTGTCATCATAGACTTTTGGTTAAAACAAGTTGCGAATGAAGTGGAGCATTTAGTAAAATATTCATGGGACTTTTTGGGTAGAATTAAGGAAGACCTTTGGGAAAACAATTTGATTTTTTTGACCATCGATGTAGATTTATTCACTTGTATCCCTAGGGAAGAAGGGTTAGATATGTTTGCTAACTGCTTGAATAAAATGTCAGGTTTTTCTAATGATAAAGTAAATTTAATAGCTGATTTCATGGGGGAAGTTTTAGACTACAACTATATATATTTTGAAGGAGAATACTTCAAACAAAACAAAGGTTTTGCTATACGAGTCTCATGTGCTGCCATATTTACAAACCTCGTTCTCCTTGACTGGGAGTTAAAGTCTTTAGATGTGAGTATTTTCAAAATGTCAAATTATATGTAAGATTTTTGGATGACATCTTTATTCTGCAGAATAGTTCCATAGATATAGAGTGGAGGAATTTGTTAAGTATCTGAATTCCACTACCAGTTTCTTAAAATTCACTCACACAAACCCCTTGTCCATTAGTTACCTTGACACTCAGATTTTCAAAACCCCAAGTGGTTTTACATCTGAAATATACAGAAAACCTACATTCAGCAACTCTTACCTTGAATACACAAGTAGTCACCCCCCCCCCACACCAAAAAGCCAGTATTGTGAAAGGGCAAATGGTAAGGGTTGCTAGAATGACATCTTTGGCTGGTGACCTTGAGAATGAATTACAAAAAGTTGCGGAAATGTTCTATGAAAGAGGATACCCACAGGGCATGGTTCAGGAAAATGTGGACTATGTTAGAAGGGAATGGGGTAAGAGATTCAAACCCCTGTTAGGAAATTTTAACATGGTTAGAGAATCACCTCAGTGACAAAAAAAACATACCGGGGGAAGGTATGGAAAGTGAAGGATGTATTGGGAAAAAAATGGGCCATTCTCAGGGGAAACCCAGATTTGAGAAGGATTATAAGAGATAGACCCTCCTATGTATACAAAACTGGGGTAAACATAAAAGAAAGTAAAGCAACAGTTATCCCACTCCACAAAGGGAGAGCCACCACTGATCCCGGGAACTATCAACCTATTAGCCTGATGAGCCTGGTCTGCAAGGCCATGGAACGTATCATCATGGAACTCATAAACAAAGACATTGGTAACCTCCAAACTCTGGATCCCACCCAGTTCGCGTTTGTGAAAGGTAGATCATGCCTTCAGAACCTGATTGACTTCTTTGAGGCAGTCACCAAAGCCGTGGATGAGGGCAAGGTGGTTCACACAGCCTATCTTGACCTCGCCAAGGTTTTCGTCACCATCCCCCATTCTGGAATTTTAGCTAAACTCACTAAACTAGGTATAAATCCCTACGTCACAAGATGGGTTGCCAACTGGCTCACTGACAGAACCCACACTGTAAAAGTTGCAGACTCCAAATCTGACCTCAAAGCAGTGACAATTGGAGTACCACAGGGTTCTGTCCTGGGACCTCTCCTCTTTGGTATCTACTTCTCTGAAGTACAGGCTAACACAGAAGGCCTCTGGCTAACGAAATTCACAGATGACTGCAAACTAGGAGCCATAATCAAGTCTGCAAATTATGTGGACCTCCTACAGAAGGGCCTCACTGAGACAGATGCTTGGTGTCAAAGCCATGGCCTTAAGCTCAATGCCAAAAAGTGCATTGTCATCCCCTTAGGTAAAAACTCTGTACCCATGAACGGCAATATAGGCGGTAGTATACTAAACACCGAAAGTGTGATAAGAGACCTTGGGACACAGGTGGACAGTAGTCTCTCCTTTGATAATCACATCACCACAGTAGTCAGGAAAACCTTCTATGTGGCACACCTCATCACAAAAGGTTTCTCATCCAGAAAAAAAGAGGTCATTGTTCCACTCTACTCATCACTCATTAGACCCATTATAGAGTACAATGCCCCTTTTGGTATGTACCTCACAAGACATCTACAACAATTGGAAAGGCTGCAGAAATACCTCGCAAAGAGGATTACCGGCCTCAAACAGATGCCCTATGCAGACCATCTCAAAAAAACTCCAGCTTTACTCCGTCGCATATCGCCTACTCAGAAGTGATCTCTGCCTAACATACAAAGCTATGTCAACCCCAGAGCTGTTGGACATGCTCCACTTAAAAAATACCAATCCCTCCGAGCTACATGCTCTAGAGACCTAAACCTTGTCACCACAATAAACAGAACATGCCGGAGGGATAGATTTCTGTCCCAGAGACTTCCCATGCTCTGGAATAAACTACCTATCTATATCAAACAAAGCTCCTCATTAGCACTCTTCAAGAAAAAAAATTTTGATGATTGGATGGGAAATAGGAAATTCGCCCCGGGGATTACTTCTGTGACTCTGCTCGATGGTGGCACAGGAAAATAATTTTCTTGGGTGGCAAAAGCCAGGGTACCTTTTTGGTCGGGCTTGTATAGGCCTAGGGCCGATAGCCTAGTACCTACCTATGAACCTGTGATCCTCCTATTTCTTTCTCTTTGCCTATACTTTGATATCATTCCTTGATAAGGAAGGCAATCTCTAACCTGCAGTCCAAATAAATTCTTAGCCTCTTTCCAATTCTATTACCTTTCCCTTTCTAGTTATTTGCTCCCATTACCTTAGTTCCTTTGCCAGTTTTCTCCAATAAATTCCACCCCCTGTTGCCTATTATCTATATCCTTAACCACAGTCATCTCTGTCAGCAGAATCCCTTTTCTCCATTCTCATGGTGGTTTAGTTCTTAGACTACTATGTGCTATTTTATGAATGTAATACTCTGTTTGATTTTTGTTGTTTTCCTTAAGAGTTTGCATCCAAAATCTTAATCTCTCCTTATATCTTGAGCTCCCCCCTGTATCATCATCATTCCTTTCTACTTTAAATTATAGTTTTCTGCTTCTGCTATGTATGATAGCCTTAACTGTGTTGCTGTAAAATACCACTTGAAATTGGGTAGTCCTAGTCTGCCTTTTTCTATTGGAAGAATCAGCTTTATCTCACTTGACCCTTACTGTCTTTTCTTCCCAGATAAAATCTTTCAGTTCTTTTTTTAATTGCTATCCACAGCTTCTCCTCCGGTTTGATAAAAATATGCCTGACCAGAAACACTAGAGAATCTCGACTTACTGAAATGCCGACTTTCAGTACGAGACGGAATATGCGTAAACTGCAGTATGTCGACTACAGAAATGCCGAATCTGGTATCGCTGTGTCACGTTCGTGACGTGTGGTGCGGGTTGTGGATTTATCTGGGGTTTTAAGTAAGTGGTCTTTGTTTAAGGGTATTGTATAGGGATGTTAGTGTGTGTGGTGGTGTTTTTTGCGTGTTTAGTGCGACCTCAGAGTTAGTATATATAAGTAGGGGGGGTGTTTTTGGCGCAACCCCCCCACATGGGTGGTGCAGGGGTGCTTGCCCTCCTACTTATAGGTAGGATAGGTGTGTCTGTTATGTTGTTTTTGTGTGTTGTTTTGTTTGTTTTAGTGTAGTTAGGTAGGTGTGTGTGTGTGTGTGTGTGTGTGTGTGTGTGTGTGTGGTCACGATTGTGATATTCACAGTTTTGTGTTTTCATGTATGTGTGTGTTCGACAATTCAGTCTCGAAATACTGAAATTCGATATTTCAGTCTTTCAAGTTTGTATAGTGAATCCGCCTGACCTGTGTATAAGACCAAAGGTACTAAAAACATTTTAACTGCTTGTATCTTAGAATCCATATCCACATATCAAAGTTTCCAGTTTCTCAATTTTTGTATTATCTTCTGTTTAGTCTCTTCCCACTTATCCTTTGCTGCCACAACAAAGTAATTTCTAATCCATATTCCCCAAGTACTTAATTTTGTCATGTCCCCATAAATATGGGTATTGTCGGACCAATTCATCCATGGGTACATAATTTACCGCTTCTGCCTTTGTTTTAGCTTCATTAATTTTGTATCCCAGGAAGATCTGAAACTGTCTTAAAATGTTCCACAACACTGTAATGATCCTTTCTGGTTTTGTCGTGTATAAAATAATATCATCTGCAAATAGAGCCAGCTTTTCCTGACTACCATGCCAATTATATCCTTGAATTTCTGTGGTTCCAAATATAATGCAAACAACAAAGGGGAAAGTGGACAACCCTGCCTGGTTCTTCTACTCAAGCAGAAGTTATCAGAGAGGACCCCACCCACTGTAATTTTTGCCTCCGATCCCTTGCATGTACGCCTAATCAACCTTATAATTGTATCAGGGAAAGCAAATGTTTCCATTGCCCTGCTTATGAAGTCCTAGTCTACTCTGTCATATGCTTTCTCTTCATTATGACCCACCAATAACAGTGGTATTTTCTTACATTCTACTTCCCCCTGGGAATACCATGGGATTTTCCTGTATATTGGTTATACCTAGCCATTTTTCTTTCATCACATCCTGTTCTGTTAGTAATTGAGCCTCATCTATCTCTAACCTTACCATGTTTAATTCTTCGGTAAACATATCCATTTGTACCTTTTCTCGATTTCCATATTTCTCTGCTTTATACAAACTTTCATAAAATTTTCGAAATATTTCTAATACTTCTATAGGATCTCTTGTTATCTTCCTTTTTACAGACTCCCTAAGCTTGGTGAGAGCCCTTTCTGCTTTCTGTTGTCATTGTGCAAATAGTTTTTGTGCTCTAGAATTATCAAAAACAGTTGCTTAACAGCTATCTTTCTAAACTCATGGATATTATAGAGGTAATCCCTTATTTTCTGTTTAGCATTCTGCAGTTGCTCCTTTTCTTGTTCTGAGAGATTCCCCCTATTTTGCAGTAGATTAACATTTGTCAGTCCCTCAAAATAATTCTTGTTACTTCTTAGCGTTATCTCCCTTTCCTTTATTTCCACCCTAGTTTTAAACTCCACTTTAATTTTATTCCAAACCCTAGCTATATTTTTAGAAAAATCTTCTTTAGTAGCTGCTGAATTAATTCCAAAACCCATTCCTTAAATTCCTGTCTTTTCAGCCGATATGTGGGAAAATGCCAGTGTCTCATTTTTTTTTCATTACCTTGAATTTTTATTTTGTTGGTTGTTGGTGCATAATCTGAAATAGTTACTGGGTACATTTCAAGACCTTCAATTAAATGCACATACTCCTGTGAGATATAAATTCTGTCTAGCCTAACCCAGCTTTTGTATCTTGAGAATAATATGTAAATTCACTCCGAACTCCTAGTACTGAATTCACATCTTCTATTCCAAACATTTTCATAAACCTATTCAAAAATCTACCCTAATTTGTTATATTTTCCCTTCTAGACCCCCCAGACACATCTTCTCTGTTAAAACCAAACTCCAGTATCCACCTATAAGTAATATTCCTTGGTGAAAGCTAATTATTTCTGCCAGATTTTTCTTAAGCTCCATTATAGCAGTTTTAGGTGGAATGTAAATGCATGCTAGTGTAATCCTCCTCCCTTGCCAGTAGTCCCTTAGTGTACTATATGTGTTCCATTATTTTTTTTCCTCTTCTTTCAGTATTGGAGCTCCCTCTTGCAGTTAATGTAAGTACTCCTCTTTTCCTTTGCCCCAGATATTCTGCTGAATAACCATCCTGAAAACCTTTCTTTATCAAATTTGTGTGTTCATTTTTCTTAGTGTGTCTCGTGTAGCATAGCTATTTGCACTCTGCAATGTTAAGTTGTCTATCTCGTCTTCATTCTTGCTGATTGGGTACGGAGCCGATCCTCGGCTCCGACTCGGCCATCTTCAAAAGCTCGAGAGCTGCTTACTGGCTCGAGGCCCCACTATATCCCATGATGCCTGGCGCTAGATACCCAGATCTCGTTTGCCGCTTCTGCTACGAGGTTGCGTTTACTGGCTCAGGTCGTATTTTTTCTTCACTTTGTTCTTAATATTTAGGATTTTTTGTACCTTTTATATATATACTTATTATTATAGCATAGCTGTAGGTTCTATGGTAGTTAGTATTTAATCCCCCTTTAAAAACTTGTTTTCTCCTTAGAGAGTTTTTTTTTCCTCCCTCCCCCACCCCCATTTGCCATTTTAAAGCAAGTCATTTTAGTTAGAGGCTTATCTTTGTTTTCTTTTTTAAGGTAGACAAAATTTCATAGAAATTTGTGGTAGTTTGTAGGTCTTATATAGTGTGTGTGTGCTGTTAGGGTGTGGTAACTAGTGTGGATTGTGTGTGTTTTTTTCCAGTTATCTACCTTCTATTCTACTTGTTCGTTGTATTTGCTTTTCCTTTACAGGAATGTCTAAAGACACAAAAGTGTCGGGATTTAAGAAGTGTGAGTCATGCTGTCAGAAAATGTCTCTGACAGATGGTCACACTTCTTTTGTCTACTGCTTGGGCTCCCTACACCTGCAGGACTCTTGTTCGGTGTGTCACGCCTTTAGTCCAAGAGTCCTGCAGGAGCGTAGGAATAAGCTTGTAATTAAACCTGAAGGAACACCGGCCAAGACTCAGTCCCAGCTTGGAGCCGTCGCCGGGTATGGCTTCTGCTTCAACTTCGGTTCCGGCTGGAACCGAAGTACCTATCTCTACGTCAACTTCGGCTCCGACTGGAGCCGAAGTACCTATCTCCCAGTCGGCCCCAACTCTTCCGTCGGAACCGTCAGGGAGTCAAAAATGCTCCAGGTCACCATCCTTGGAGTCAATACACTCTGCTCCAGGGTCTCCCTTATTGCAATCTGAGTGGAGTCATCGATCCCACTCTTCTCGGTCATCTAGGCTATCTGACCATGATTTGGAGAGAGTGGTGAGCAGGCTTTTAAAGTCGCAGGCCCTGGCAAAAATGCTATCCAGCCCCCCTCATCAGGGTTCGGCTCTACCTGTTTCTGCAATAGTTCCTTCTTCGACTCATCCCTTGAGTTCAGAGCTGGAGCATGCTGTGGCTGGAACCGTGGGTCCATCGGCACCGATACCTCCTCTTTCGGTTCTGTCGTCGGCTCCGATCTCTTCCATGGTGCCGTCCTTGGAGGGATCTGGGCACTGGGACTTCCTCGTCGGCTCCGAGGGGGCGAGTGGCATCGGACCCTTGTCCGACCCCGTTCTCCATCTCGCAGCTTCGGCGCAGGTGAGTTCGGCTCCTACATCGGCTTCGGAGCTGTCTCTCTGGGTGCCGGAAGGATTCCGGTCTCTTCGGAGCCGGAGCCTTCTCTGGTATCGGGAAGGGGTACCTTCGAGGTCATGAGGAGTGTGCTGGCATCTGAGTCAGCCTCACGATCAGCCTCATCGGCTCCTCCCCCCATGGTGCCTGCTCCTGCCTCTGCCCCTCCTCCAAACCCCAAGCGTGGGGAACAAGCGCTCCAGGGCACCCCATTGGGTGTATCTTCCTCTTCCAAGGCCTCCCCCGTTCATTCAGAGGAGCCACCTCGAAAGAGGAAATGCAAGAGGAAGCATGTAGACTTCCCTGAGTCTGTCACTTCAGATACCGACTTGGAGGAGTCGGAATTGTCCCCGAGATCCCCCTCTGAGGACATCTCCTTCTCAGACATCCTTGAAATCCTTAGGCAGAGGGGGAACTGGACTACCCTTAACCCTTCTGAGGATTAGTCGGTATTTCTGGACGCGTTTGGTTCGCGACCCTCCACCTCCTGGGTGTCTCCGCCTTTCGATCCACTGATGTCGGTAGTGGCTCGAAAGGCATGGTCACCTCCAGACACAATGGAACCAACTCCCCGCAGGCCCACAAAATTCATCACTGCCCCTCAGGACAAGCAATTTCTGACCAAGGGTGTTCTCGTTGATGCCATGGTGGTAGCAGCGGCCACTAAAAAGGAGTTGGCTGAAACTTCTTCATCTGTCCATCCCCCTAACAAGGAATCTAGGACAATGGACAAATATGGAAAGCGGATGTTTTCCTCAGCTACCTTTTCCATGAGGTCTCTGAACTATTTGTGCCATTTTACCCACCTTCAAAGGGATCTCCTTAAAGAGCTAGGAGATACCCTTCAAGATCCATCAGCTGCGGGGACTCAGGCTAAGATTGCCTCCCAGCTGGCGACTCTAAATTCTGTAGTAAACTCCTCCATGCGGCTCATTTCTTATGCAGCCGATGGAGCGAGTAGGGCCACAGGCACAGGTGTGGCTTTGAGGAGACACGCTTGGATGCGGTTATGCAACTTTGCGGAACCCTTCAGGGCGTCTTTCACCAACACCCCCTTTGATGGTTCTGCTCTGTTTGGACCACAGGTGAAGGATACCCTTACCAGGTGTGAACAGGAAGGCGAGACTCTCTCTGCTGTAGAAGTCCATTTTTCCACTCCTTCAAGACCGTATCCCAAGGGTCAGAAGAGTGGGAAAATGTGGTTCCGGAAACCCCAGGGAGCCGTGCCTGACACACGTGGAGAGTTGCCCTCCAGGGGCAAAGGAGGGAACAACAATAGATGTCGCCCTAGAGGCAGAGGGGGTCCGCAAAATCAGGGCCAAAGAGAATCTTTCTTTGACAAGCCCTTCCAGCATCTCTGAAGTGCTGCCTGGCTGTCCACCTTTGGAGGCAGTCGGGGGAAGATTTTCGCTGTACCCAAAAGCCTGGCAAAGTATAACACAAGACAAATGGGTACTGTCTATCATATCCGAAGGCTACTAAATCCCCTTCTTTCGCACTCCACACATTCCCAACAGATCCCTTCCAGATGTTCCACCCAATCTAAGGGATCAAGCAGTTCAAGAAACATCAAAACTGCTAAGAAAAAGAGCCATTCAGCCAGTCCCAGCAGAACAGCAAGGATCCAGAATTTACTCAAGGTTCATTTTGGTACCAAAAAAGACAGGGGACTGGAGACCCATTCTGGATCTCAGCAGACTAAACAGGTCTGTTCAAAGAATGAAATTCTGGATGGTCACGCTACAGTCCATTTTACCCTTTCTGGGTCAGGATAATTGGATGTGCTCCATAGATCTTCAGGATGCATACTACCATATCAAAATAGACAGGCGCTCCAGAAGATTTCTCCGCTTCCGGCTGGGAGCCAGTCTTTATTAGTTCAGAGCTCTGCCCTTTGGTCTCACCACAGCCCCCAGGGGGTTCACCAAATGTTTGGCAATAGTTACCGCTCACCTGAGATGGCAAGGATTCCAGGTGTTTCCATATCTAGATGACTGGCTCCTTACTGCTACCACCAGACATCACCTGCTGCGAGCCAGAGACTGCACCATTCAAACTTGCTCCAAACTAGGTATCACAATAAATTTCGAAAAGTCTTCATTGTCGCCTTGTCAGTCTATTACCTTTATAGGCGCAAACTTAAATACAAAGGACATGTGAGCGAGACTTCCATTAGACAGAGTGTTTGACATTCTCCGACATGTGCATGTCTTATTAAGATGCAAAAAAATTCAGGCCAGATTCATCTTAAAAACCTTAGGTCTCATGGCAGCGGCTATCATACCAGTCCCCCTTGCTCGTTTTCATATGAGGATTCTTCAGTGGATGCTTTTCACCCAATGGTCTGTCCAGCAACTTCCAATGTCTCACATGATAAGGATCACACAGACATGCAAAAACCAACTTGCTTGGTGGATGGTTTCCCCATCAGTACCCCAGGGCAGACCATTCGTTCTTCCTCCACCAGTAGCTATGGTGACCATGGATGCCTCCCTGATCGGGTGGGGGCATTTTCAGGGCAGAACAGTCCAAGGTACCTGGCAGCCTCACGAGTACCATCTGCATATCAATGTCTTGGAGATGAGAGCCGTTCTTTTAGCGTTGCAAGCTCTTCAGGACTCTCTTCCCACCGGGACCATTGCAATTCATACAGACAATATGTCAGTGGTATGGTACATCAACAAGTAGGGCGGAACCAAGTCATACCCCTTATGTCGAGAAGCACTCAGACTTTGGCAGTGGGTGATCTCTTCCCAACGGTTTCTGATAGCAGCGCACATCCCTGGGAAGTCCAACGTTATAGCGGACAGGCTGAGCAGAGCAATTCTCATGCCTCATGAGTGGTCTGTCAATCAGACTGTGGTGGACAAAATCTTCTGCAAATGGGGTCAGCCTTGCTGCGACCTTTTTGCCACCCCCTTCAACAGTAAGTGCGACAATATTTTCTCTCTCCTCCCTCTTCCCGGACACTTCGCCAGAGATGCTCTAGTTCATGATTGGCCTCAGGGACTTCTTTATGCATTCCCCCCGTTTCCCCTGATTCCCAAACTAATTCAGAAAGCTACCACATTGGGATGCAAAATGATCCTCATTGCCCCTTACTGGCCTCGACAAATTTGGTTCCCTTTCCTGCATCATCACCTTCTGGAGCAGCCCTGGACCCAATTCCAGACCTCCTGATTCATCAATCGGGCGGGCTGCACCAATCTCTTCATTCTCTCCAGCTCACTGCTTGGTTTCTCCACTTCCGACATTAGCCAGGCTTCCCAACATCTCCCATTCGGTGCGTGAAATCATCTTATCCTCGCATAAGTCCACCACTAGAAAAACTTATGCTAGTAAGTGGAAACGTTTTTCCTTATGGGCAGAGACCAGGAATATAGATCCCTTTTCAGCCCCTGTGCACCATATTTTAGAATTTCTAGCAGAACGTTTTGGAACTGGATCCTGTTCTGTCATGATTAGAGTTCAGCTAGCTGCAATTTCAAATTTTCATACGGGCCTATCTGATTCAAGCATCATGTCCCATAAGCTTTGTAAAGCCTTTCTTAAAGGGACCACTCTACTCAGGCCCCCAGTAAGAGATCCCCCGCCTCCGTGGGATCTGAATTTGATTTTAGCTTCCCTGATACTACCCTCCTTTGAACCGGCAGCTTCTTGCTCCTTGAAGTTTCTTTCTTGGAAAACCCTTCTTCTGGTTGCAGTTACTTCTGCTAGAAGAGTTTCTGAACTTCAGGCTCTTTGTGTTCGTCCTCCTTACCTAGTTTTTCACAATGATAGAGTTTCTCTTTGGACTAACCCTTCCTTTCTTCCAAAGGTTACTTCTGATTATAATTTGAATCAGTCCATTGAACTGCCTGTGTTCTTTCCAAATTATTCCAACAAGGCAGAATACAAGTTACATCAGTTGAACGTTCATAGACAATTACGTTTTTACCTGCATAGAACCAAGCAAATCAGAAAATCAGACCAGTTGTTCCTGTCCTACACTGAGGGAAAACAAGGCATACCGGTGTCAAAAGTCACCTTATCTAGGTGGTTGACTTCTACTATTACTTTTTTATATCAGTTAAGAAAAAAAGAGCTCCCTGCTAAACCCAAAGGTCACTCCACCAGAGCTCTAGCTACTTCTGTGGCTTTTCAGGCAAGATTGCCAATGGCAACTATTTGTGCAGCAGCTACATGGGCTAATCCACATACCTTCATTTCGCATTATAAACTGGATGTGGCTTCCAGAAGCAGAGCTGATTTTGGTTCCACTGTTCTGAAGAGTCTGTTCCGATGAGCCACCCAGGATTGAGGTGCTAGGGACGCTGTCCCAACCAGCAAGAATGAAGGCAAGATAGGCAACTTAACATTAAGAAGTTATGTACTTACCATAACGTTCTATGTTAGTTGTCTTCTTCTCGCCTTCTTTCTTGCATCCCACCCTCCATCCCCCTATCCTAGTAGACTGAGAAGAGTTCCTTATGTTTTTTTATCACTGGCTGAGTCTTCTCTGGCTATTACTTCTCACTGTCAGTCTCACCAGTAGGTTCAGGCATCCTACTACTTTTTACTGTGTTATTGTTATTATAATTGTTATTATTATTATGTCTATAGTTAGGTTTACCAAACGAGATCTGGGTATCTAGCGCCAGGCATCATGGGATATAGGGGGGGCTCGAGCCAGTAAGCAGCTCTCGAGCTTTTGAAGATGGTCGAGTCGGAGCCAAGGATTGGCTCCGAACCCAACCAGCAAGAAAGAAGGCGAGAAGAAGACAACTAACATGGAACGTTACGGTAGGTACATAACTTCTTATTTTTTAATATAGTTCACTACTCTTTCTTTGTTTCTATTTATCTGTAAGACCATTCAGATTGAAAGACACTACAGAAAGCATCAGTTTCTTATATAGTTATTATTATCACCTTTTATGTACAACTGCTTTTTTGTTAAATGTCTAGTTTCAACATTTATGTTACATGCGTATATTGTTCGGCAGGTTGATCTTTTATACAGTTGTTTCTTGTTATATCCATTTGAGCTTATGCCACATCTTACATAATTTTTGTTATTTTGAAAGCCCTCAAACAGAACAAACAACCCCAACCCCCAAAACCTATTAACGTAATAACACACAAAACTATGTACATCTTCAAATATTGACATTTTTGCTTCATGATAAAAACAAAAGATAACCACACAGACAGGCTAGCATTAACCAAAAGGAAATGTTATTCATGCTAAGACATATGGTACATCCTGTGCTATTAGAAAGTGCTGTTTGATTTTGCCTATCTTTATAGCTCTCCTAGCTGAGAAACACTTGAATTATTTCAGTAAACACTTTCTCCAAGCAATTTTCCTTTAACAAATTGTCTTCTAGTGACATGCAAACCAGACACAAAACTGCTAATGGGTACCTTGTTTACTAGACAAAAACCTTAGAATATTTAATATTTTTTTTCATTTTTATGGTATGTAATAAACTTGTTACTGGATAACGCCTAGCATCTTAACACAGTGTCTTCCCTATGCAACTATGGGAAAAAGCACACTGATTTTTCTTGTCATACTCTCTTAACCAGACCTTTCCTCTCTCCCCTGCTTCTCCTCTCTCCCCCCTTTTTTTACATTGCAGTGCCTACTTTTCTTAAAACTGAGCAAAGAAAAATAAAGAAGAAGGGAGAAAAAGAACAAAACAAAAGCACCTGTTTATATTGGTATCCCCATTGTATTAAAAAAAACGGAGAAAAAATTAGTTCAAGTCTAATTCGTTGTGCCTTATCTTTAAAGCTGTTAAAGCCATCCCAGCTGGGAAACCCCCTGATTGCTTTTAGATAACATTATGTCCTAGCCAATTTCTCTTTTCTTTTTTTTTTTCTTTTCCCTCAGTCAATCCCCTTCCACCAGACTGTCTCCAGTTTCTCTTTATCAGATTGTCTCCATGGAGACATGAGAACCAGACAGTCAGTTTTTCTTTATTATACTGTTTCCATGGAAACATGAAGACCAGCTCCAGAATTGCTACTAAGTATACATGCGTTTGCTAGAAAAAAAAGCCTTATAATATTCAATATTTTGTTTGATTTATTTGTTCCCTCTTAAACCTCATCAGTTTAAGGTCCTTAACACAGTCATTTCCCCATTAAGGAATGAAAAAAGCACATTATAACTTTATCATGCCTTTATAACTGGGCTTTTTTTTTTTACATTGCCTATATTTCTCAAAACTGTACAGGAAGAAAGAGAGAAAAAGTGAGAAAAAGAAAAACAACAGCACCTGTTTACAGTCCCAATTACACTTAAAAATAGCATGCAAAGAAAAACATGCACCACAAATACAGTACTATTAAGAAAAGACAATTTTTTTGTTACTTAGAGTTAGCTTTCTCGCCTCTTCTCCCTTCCTAGAGCATTTTTCTGAACATTAATAACATCAAGTAGGGTATATACATATATTGTACCCCACAAATCTAAGACATTTTGAAAAAGTCCAATATTTCCAGATTTTCTTGTTCTGTCATATTTCACAAATATAATTATTGCATTGTAATCCCACATTGAGTTACTGATTTTATTACTCTTCTTCTCCATCGCCTAAATCCTGTCTTTGGTTCATTTGCAATGTACTCTTGATTCTTCTAGCCAACTCTTGTGCTCCCTTCCTTCTCTCCAACATTTTCTGTTGAAGTACTGGAAAAGGTTTCACAGCTACAGTATCTCGATAATTTTTCTTACTAGAACAAGAAGCCAATCTTCTTCTGTTTCACAGCTCACTTTTTGTTGGACAAGCTTTAGTATTTCTTCCTTAGCATGCACTTCATCAAAAAAATATTTTGTCCCTCCAGGGAAGAATACTTTAACAGCAGCTGAATACAGCAGTTTGAATCTCACACCCACGTCTCGACATTCCCTGAATAGTGGAATAAATTTACTCCTCTTCTGCCTGGTGCACAGTGAGTAACCATTCTCCGCAAACACTCTGCTGTCTCCCACTTTTAGTATTTTGTCCTTCTGCCACAGTTTTGTCAGACTCAACTTCTGCTGGTAGGATTGCATCTTTGCTATTAAAGGTCTAGGTTGCTTTCTTATAGCTAGGTTTGGAGCATACACACGACATACCCTTTCAACTAACAACTCCTGGTTTGGAATACCAGTCCAGTTGCTTATTTGTGCTTTCATAAAATTGATGCAGTCTTCCTTCCAGCTTCTCTGGTATAGCTGAAAATCTCAGGTTTTCCCCACATGCTGTGTCCCCTAATTCTATTATTTTTTGAAACATCACTTCCTGAGCAGTCTCATATTCAGCCAGCCTTTTCTTCATTTCAACCTCTGATTTGTGCAGCTTTATCATCTCATCTGAATGTCTGTTTAAAACCTTTCCATTTTTTCCAGCCTTTTGTTGCTTGTGTTGATACGCTCCATCCATGTTTTGTTTAGTTTAACCAGGTCTGTATGAAGTTGTCTTATATCTTTCTGTAGGTTATTGGAAGTTTTGTCTAAAGGTTGCATTGCTTTTTGCTGAACAGCTGCACTTTCCCCAGTCAGTGTTTCTTCTTCACTTTTTGTAGCTGATTTTTTCTAGGTCTTCTGTATTTCTTTATTCCTGGCATCCAGGGAGTGCACTTACTAGCTAGTTACTGAAATTTACCTATAAACACAAGTCTACTAGACTTCTCTGCTGAGTTTCTGTTTTCACACTGGAAGAGTTAGAAACAAGCCATTGCTCAGTGTGCAGCCATCTTGGAGGTTCTTTTCCAGATGCTTGGTTTTTGGTGATAAAATTAACTGCAACACCCTGGAGATGCCAAGACTCACTGTAATTCATTATTTTCTTCTGTTGCCGTAAGTACTAAAGCTCATCTTCTAACACCTCTTATTTCAGTTACTGATTTAAAAGCTCTGACCACTTGAGGAAGAGTGACTAACTTACACTTTGACTAGATCTTAAGAAGGTGGGGATGGAAAGGGTAGCAGTAGCAAAAGCATTATCGATGTTACCTAACTGGCAGTCAGAGTGCTTACTGTATGGGGTGGCTGTGATCATTTGCTGCTCCTTCCATGTGTTTCGCACATGTTCTTTTCATTTTTGTTCTTGTAGCTTGAAAAATTACAGTTGGCTACCGCATGGTCTTTGATCTTTGCCCCTTCAGCTTAGTGCATCTACAAGGTGACAGGACTCCAGATTCACTTCTTTGGTTGGTGTTCAGCTGTTCAGTATTAATTCTGATACAATAGGCTACTACAACTTGAAATTAGCAAGCAGGTGGGAAGAATAAGTTTACTCAGTACCATTAGCACAGCATCATCTGGGTGTCGGGTCAGTCATTGTGGACAGCATACACTGAGTATCACCTAGGTGCTGTCTGGATCTGATGTAGCTCCATTTTAGTAGTTCCTCTTTTGATTTTCTTTCTTGGGTGAGTAATTGAATCTGAGGTCAGATGATTCTTCTCCTCTATCTGTATTTATCGGGAATGAATTTGAGCATATTGCTGTTGTAAAAGAAACATATAATGTTCAACGATGTACATGCTAAATGACGTTCTTAAATAAGTAACAAGACATCATAATGCATCCTGTGAAATGTGTGCATTTGCAGTGTGTCTCTCTGCTTGCACATATGCAATGCCTGTGCATTGCTCACACTGTAATTTTTTTGTATCATGTTATGTTTACCTGTTCTCCTGACCTCCATTCCTCTGAATCATTGCTTATTGACCCCACTTCTATTAATGCTTTTTCTTGTAATTCCCCTGTATCTAAAGGGTATGGTCAATACCTAGGTGTCAAGTTCAAATGGTAAGTGTAACAGCCTGCTGATGTGCCATGCTGCACAACTCCACCCTTATTTTTGCCAGATAGAGCAACTACACTAATCGTTAATTGTCTTTTTTGCTAGCTGTCATCCCAAAGTAGGGGATGGTGTTATAGCTTTAGAGACTGTGTACTATAGGCTTGATGAAGAAGTGTTTGCATTCAGTTGCCCAGTCTTCTCCTGGGCAGCTAACTGATACTAAAATTAACTCAGAATGCTAGTTTCACAGATGGGGATTTTCCATCTGCACTTACCAGCTGACTCCTTTCTCTATAAATCTCTCTTTCTCTGCCCAGACAGCTAGCATTTCACAACTTGATCTGCTGCTTACTTTTAGAAGTGCAGTCTTCTAAGGGTAGTATTCTTTTGGTACATCACATGCTTTCCATATCATTGAACGTAAATGGAAGTTTATGTACAATGGAGAGGGAATGGTGTACACATAGTCCCAGGGCATTTTTTTTGTCAGCATTTTTGTTGGAAGCCACTTAACTCATATGTCCATAGATGTGTGCTAGGCTACACCGAGCCATGTGTCAGTAATGTGTTTCACAAGTTATTGTAGTTTACATTTTATTTTAAGGGGTATATGTTAGGACGTGATTTAACTGCTGCCTCTGCCCATCAGAGGCATAGCTGTCAGACTAGGGGTGAATTTCCAATTTCCCATCCACTGGCCAAGGTTAGGGAAAGGCTGTGCTTTACAATGGTGGGAAGCATGTTCCAGGGAATGGGGATTCTGTAATGTATCTACCTGTCCCTCCAGCATGTCTTAGCAAAGTTTGAATCCTTAGATCTAATATTTTTGGTGCTGCTCGTTTTACGCATATGATAAAACATCCTTCAGAGCAGGATTCAAGGATGCCTTGTATGTCAGGCGTAAACCTCCTCTGTGCAGTCTGTAACAAACAGGGTATAGAAATGGGGCTTTGAGGCAATATGCATAAGAGTGTGTTTACTCCCATGTATTGTTTTTGTGAAGAACCTCTGTGGATGTTCCATTTGTTGCATGTACCTGATCAGGTGCCTTCTGAAGGAGGTGTTATACTCAATGATGGATCTGATGATTTTAGTCCCTTTAGTCTTATATATAGGTCAGGCATACATTTTACCAACCCAAGGAGATGTTTTGGGCAGTAATTAGTAAAGAATTGAAGGAATTTATTTGGGAGGGAAAGAGGGCAAGAGTTAAGTGGGATAAGTTGATTGTTCCAATAGAAGAAGGTGGTTTAGATTTACCTAATTTGAAGGGATATTTTAGAGCTTCACAGTTAAGGCTCATATACATAAAACAAGCAGAAGATTATAATTCAAAGTGGAAAGGGATGATGACAAAGCAGGAGGAAGTTGAAGAAAGAGAGAAGAATTTTGGATGTAGATCATTAAGGAGAAAAGTAATGACCATACATAATATAATATTCATAAGGTAGCAGAAAGTATTCTATGAACTAAGTCAACAAGAGAAAGGAGATCTTGTCAACAGGGATGACCAAGTAAGGGTACAGAAAACAGGCAGGAGGGGACTGGAATTTACTAGAGAAAACTGTCAAAGGAACAAAGGTATTAGGAGCAAATAACTAAAGAGGGAAAGACTATAGCCATAAATTATGTACCACACATGAATTGGTTAAGCAATACCCATGTTTAAGGGACACAATAAGATGAAGCATTTAGGAGTATGAACTGAAAAGCTTTCTGTTATGGAAGCTATGGATACGTGGGAAGAGACTAAAGAAAAGCTAATACAGAAAATAGAGAAACTGGAAGCTCTTGTTTATGGATATGGGTAGTATGATACAAGCAGTAAAAAGGTTTAGTCCATTTAGGGTTATATATAAGTCAGGCATATTTTATCAACTAGAGGAAAAGTTTAATTAATAAAAATTTGAAGGAATTTATCTTGGAGGGGAAGGTGGCAAGAGTTGAGTGGAATAAGTTGATCTTCCCAGTAGAATAAGGTGTTTTAGGATTGCCAAATATGAAGGGATATTTTAGAAATATGCAGACAAGGTTCATATACATAACACAAACAGAAGATTATAATTCAAAGTGGAAAGGGATGGTGATGCATGGGGGGGGGGTGGATTTCAATAAATAAGGAGAGGGTGGCTTTTTAGATGCAGGTCCTTAAGGATAATAATTACCATGCAGGTTATTATATTCATAAAATTGCAGAAAGTATTTTAAGAACTAATTCAACTGGGAATGAAGAAAGGAATTTTTGCCACTAGAGATGACTGAAAGTAGGGGTACAGAAAATATGCAAGAAGGGTCTAGAATTTACTGGAGGTAACCGGCAAAGGAACATGTATTTATAACAAATAACTAGAGCTGAAAAGATAATAGAGTGGAATGAGGCCAAGAGGAAGTTTCAACTGCAGGTTACAGACTGCCTTCTGATTGATACTGGAATACAGACAAAGCAAAAGGGATAGGGAAATCTTAAGTGAATGAGCTGCTGTATTAGAAGTTTTAGTCAAATCTGAAACAGAATTTGCTGTTAAAAGGATAATTAGTAGGGCATATAAAGTATTGCATGATAACTATAAGAATCAATCAGAGGAGGTTAGAAAACATTGAGAAGAGAGCCTGGAAAAGTAGTTTATAAGGAAACAGTGGGAGGACATGTGTATGTCTCTCAAATGTGCAGCAAAATCTAGAAGGATTAGGTCTTTTGCTTGTTTTCATATGTATATTTAAACCCAAGCAGACGTCAAAGAATTTAGGTAGACAGCAAATGTTGGAGGTGTGAAGGGGATGAGGGAGTGGTAAATGGTAACATATTGTTTGAGATTATATTGAGCCAAACTGTAGGTAGACCTGAATTCTGATGAAGTTTGCACATTGTTGCAAACGAAAAGCGCTTCAATTAAACGTATTTTGGATATATTTTTTGTGGTTCACTGCTTGGCCGTTGCTGGTTTATCACTTTAACACTTTTGTGTTTGGACAGTGCGTTGGTCTACCTACAGTTTGGCTCTCCTTTTGGATTTTTTAGTTGTTTTTTGTTCTACTTTCTTAGTATGAGATTATATTGAGTTGGCAGATTTTTAAAATTCCCTACACAGTACTTGTCAGAAATAGGTAGGGTTACCACCTATCCCTCTTTGCGAGGGACAGTCCCACTTTGGGCAGTTGTGTCCTGCGAAAAAACCTAAAAAATGGCAAATGTCCTGAGATTTTAAGACAAAATCTGTTTCTTAAATTTTCTTTAATAGTTGCTTAAAACAGTTACTGCCGAGGTGGTGCTGTGGTAGCATTGTCGCCTCACAGTTAGACGTTGCCCATTCGATTCTCAGTTAGAGCGTCTTCTGTGTGGCGACATGCGTGAATGGGCGTTCCTTCGTTGAAGGTTGTGTGTTAGGCCCGGCAAGTCAGCACGTAAAAATCTACTGCCAATCATTAGCGGACCGGAGTTCTGCTGTGGCGACCCCTAACCGAAAGACACAAAGTTGCATAAAACAGTTATTTTGTATCTGAAACACATAAATATTACATGAAACAGCATAAGCAACTCAAATGCTACAAAATAAGCTTTTATTTTGGCAAAAAAGTGAAGTTCTGTCCTTTGCACTGGCTGTGGGTATGTTATGTCCTGCAAAATCTCACATTTCTACAAAAAATATCACACTTTGAACATCTGAAAAGGTGACAATCATAGAAATAGGGGGGTGCCAAATGGTTAGAACTAAGGAAATTATTCTTTTGAGCTGGAACACAGAAACTGAATTGCCTAGGCATAGTAAGTTCTTATCAAGTTTAATTCTATTGGCTATCCAAAAAGCAATTACTGGAAAATGGAAATCAGAATGTAAACCACTTGTATCTGAAGCTTTGAATATTATAAAACAAGTGGGATTGGGATCATTAGAAAAGAGAAGGAGCATATTACATAGAAATAAATGGAAATTTGTCAGACCAGTTCATGCAAAATAATGTTCGGGAAGATGAGTGAGGTTGAAGAGAAGGCATGAATTTAGCAATTTTTGTAATGTTGGACTGAATGACAGTTGTTATAAAGAAAGAAAAAAATATGTACTGTATAATATATATTTAGGGAGAAATGTTAATATAGTTTGTCATTACTGTTAAGGTATGTGTGCTAATGTCTTTAGTGATCTTTTAATAAAGTTGTTTAAAAAAAGTAATTCTTCAAGGGTCACTGTGCTCTATCTCTGTTGCTTGTTTCTCCAGTCCTTACTCCTGCAGTAAGGCATGGATATTGTAACAGTGATTTAATGAAGAACATACTACCGTTGTAAGAACTTTCCATAACAATTAAGTATTTGAACAGGTCACTGTTGCAGTTTGTACACCTTCCTTCCACCCCCCCTTTTCCTTTCCTTGGCTGAGGTGGACTTCTTAGTTTCTCACACTCTTCATTTCCTTACTACTATTTCTACCCTCCTTGAGCCTCAGCCTGTCTTTGTCTTTAGGCAAGGGCTTGCACAAGTGTATAAATACTGAGCACGTGCAAGTCTGACTGCCATTTTGTAGTTAGCTGTTGAGATGTAAGCATGTATGTATGTAAGGTCTGTCTGTTAGCTAGTTTGTTCGTATTTTATGATGCTGCTATCCATCCTGATGTGTTTCTATGTATTAAAGCATCTAAACGAAATCCCAAGCCTTCTTGTCATATGTGTTAGAGATGAACTAGTGACATGGTGTCAAAATGGGATCTAGAAGCAAGACCAAGAGACACGCAGCTAATGTAAAGGGGTGGATCATCCCTAAAATGTGCAAACTTTGCAAAACCAGTCAGAAATTAATTTCAGGTATTAAAACTTGCTCAGCACTATTGTTTTTCATATAATATGAAACAGGGCATACAGAACATTTTACATGATATTCGCATAAACCAATATGTACAATATTGATAAAACTGTTCAAATTACTACAGAAAATGTTTGAAATAAAGTCTGAATTGCTTAAAACAAATAAAATAAAGGGAAACGACTGCATTTTCACAAAACATGTATTTTTCGTATTAAACAAAAACATCCGAGTTATCAGAAATGTATAAAGTGTTCGCATATTTGTGCAGTGTTACAGTAAAACTGTTTCACAAAAGTACAGCCATTACAAGGCATATTTTGCAAAGTACAGTGTTCCGAAGAGTTTATTGTGCAAGTGAATGTTGTTACAAGCTCACAGAACTATTTGTTCGTACATAGTTACAAGGACCATATTTTCAGTGTGTTTGTATATACTTTTTGGGCATGGCAGACAGATTTCGAAAAATCATTCCACTTGCATTTGACAGTAATATTGCTGAGAACTGGCGAGTGTTTGAGCAAGAGTACGACATTTTTGTACGGGCTGCATTTTCTGATAAAGATGACCCTACAAAAGCATTTATTCTACTTAATTTAGCTGGGTCAGAAGCCATAGAAAGGGAACACTATTTTTGTGTATGCACCTGCTGTCTATGCTGGAAAGGGGAAAACCATCATGTTGTCGTACTGGCTGAGTCAAGGGAGGACCCAGAGTGCTTGAAACATAAATTTAGAGAAATGTATAACTCCCAGACAAATGTTACAATGGAAAGGACCTTATTTTGCACTAGGGATCAAAAGCCTGGTGAAACTTTTGCAGCATATATAACTGACCAGAGAAATAAGGCTAAAACATGCAGATGTGGTGATTTGAGGGATGAGTTGATAAAGGACAGACTTGTGTGTGGTATGAAAGATGATGCTGTGAGAAAGATTTTGCTTCGTGACAGTGATTTAACTTTGAATAAGGCCATTGAGGTTTGTCAGATATATGAGCTCACAGAAAAACGCAGAAATATGCTTACAAATGAGAACAGCACTAGAAGGTATAGTGATAAAGCTCATGTTGATAGTACACAGCACGTGATTAAAAGAAACAGGCCCAAGCACATGGCAGCAACTGTAACCCATGCAGCACTCACTGGTAAATCCCAGAACTTTCTAGCAAGTTCTAAGGCAAACTCTGAAGTCACACAGTCTCAGTGAAGCATAAGACTGACTCAGCAAACTCAAAGCATGTGCCCCAGCCAGTTTCATTGCCAACTGTCGTACTTGTGGTGGAAGTCATGAATCTAAAAGGGAAAAATATTTAGCTTTTGGTCAACAATGCCACAAATACAATAAATGGAATAATTTCAAAAGATTTTGTAAATCAAAAGGCCCACATTCTTTTACTAAAAGGGAACATTTTAAGAAATGATTTGATCAGTTAGACAGTGGCAGCCCTACTCTTTATGTTGATGGTGTGTCAGTGCTTCATGAAACATTCAGTAGAGTAGATTTAAGGACAAAGAATGAAGTATTTTGTGCTGTTCGAATAAATGGCAAACCCACAGAGCTCAAAGTTGGTACAGGCTCCAAGTGCAATGTTATGTCTACAGAAACATTTGTCAGTGTGTGTAAAAGTGGAAGGCTTGATTTGGTAAGGTGTGAGAAGCTTGTTACTTATGGAAGCGAAGAAATTCAAACTGAAGGCTCAGTAGTGCTTTCATGTTACTCTGCTGGAAGAAGCAACAACTTGCTATTCTATGTGGTCAAGAGTCACTTCCAGTCATTATTAGAGCTCAGAGACAGTTTGAAAATGGGACTGCTTTCATTTAATAAGGAAGTCCACCATGTTAGCTTAAAAGACCACTACTCTAATTTTGCCCAGCACATTTTTTCTATCTATGCTGATCTTTTCAAAGAAAGACCAAGTATGTTAGCAGTTGTTCTGGAGCTTTTCTCCCTGGGCCTCCACTGAAAACAGACAGCTCTGTCCAATCGGACCGCCCCAGTAAACAAATGTAAAATAAAATAAATAAATAAATAACGTAGGCAAACTTCCAGTTGTGTACTCCATGAAGTTAGACCCAGAGGTCACTCCAGGTATCAGGCCAGCACGTAAAGTTCCAGTAGCCATGCAGGACAGAGTCAAGGCCGAGTTAGATAAAATGGTGCAACAAGGTGTGATTTGTCCAGTTGAAACTCCAACTGAATGGGTATCTTCCATGGTGGTAGTTCATAAGAAAAGCTCAGATGACATCAGAATATGTATCGAACCACATGATTTGAACAAAGCACTAAAAAGACATCATCATCTAATGTGCACAGCCAAAGACGTCGCAGCCTTGATGCCAAATGCCACTGTTTTTCTGTCCTAGATGCAAAGACTTCATTTTGGAAAATTCAGCCTGACAAAAAAATCCTCATTGCTCACTACTTTCAGTACTCCATTCGGCGAGTACAGATTTTTGAGAATGCCATTTGGGATAAATTCTGCAAGTGAAGTCTTTCAGCATGCAATGGAGCAAATTTTTTTCTGAGTATCTTTGTGCTGTTACAGTAGACAACATACTAATAGGAGATCAGTGATGAAGCTGAACATGTCAGAAACATCAGAAAAGTTCTAGAAAGGGCACGTCAAGGGAATCTGAAGCTCAATCCACACAAATTTAAATTCAGGCTACAAGAAGTTACTTATGTTAGTCATTTATTTACGAGTACAGGCCTATGACTAGACCCTTCAAATCAAACAGCCATTCTCGAGGTGCCAGCTGCAGACAAGCCCTGCAACGTTTTCTTGGCATGGCCAACTACCTAGACAAGTTCATTTTAGATTTCAGCCAACTTTCAGCACCACTCAGAGAGCTGACATGTAAAGATGTAGCCTGGTCTTGGTTAGAGCAACACCAGATGTGATGTCCTGAAACAGAGAATTGTTAGTTCACCTACGCTTAGATACTATGATGTTTACAATCCAGTTACACTTTCCTGTGATGCTTCGAAATTGGGTCTTGCAGTCATTCTACAAGAGGATCAGCCTGTTGCCTTTGCATCGAGAACTCTTACCCAAACCGGGATGCAGTATGCCCAGATAGAGAAAGATTTTGGCAATTGTGTTTGCATGTTCCAAGTTCCATGATTATGTTTATGGTAGACTTATCCAGATTGAAACAGACCACCCACCATTAGTTACTATATTGAGAAAGGCAATGGATTCAGCTCCAGCCAGACTGCAACATATGATGTTGAGATTACAAAACTACAATTTCAGTCTTGTCTGCAAGAAAGGCACACTTCTTTATCTTGCTGATACATCATCCAGATTGCCCAAAAATACCACAGAACAGCACAAGAATGAGAAAGAACCTTGATTCTGAAGTCATGGAAGTCAGAAATTTTTCTTCCACATGTCTTGATGAGTTGAGAGATCACACAGCCACAGATCCAGTTTTACAAATGCTCAACCACTTTTATCAATCAAGGATGGCCATCAAAACAATCTAGTTTACCTCAACAAGTGCAACCTTATTTTCCATACAGAGAGGAGATTTTGTCTGACAAAGCTGTCATAATGAAAGGTCCAAAAGTAATTGTTCCAAAGTCTTTGCAACAAGAGTACATTACTATCTTGCATTGTGTTTACCCAGGAACCGAATCTACCAAAAGAAGGGTGAGAGGGTTAGTATTTTGACCTTCCAATTCACAAGACATTGAGAGAGCACTTTCATCTTGTTCAGTGTGTAATAGTACATAGCCTAATCCACAGAAGGAACCACTTCAGCTAAACCAGATTCCGGAAATACCTTGGTCGACAGTAGCCGCAGACATCTTCAAGTGGAATGGTCAACATTATTTGGTGTTAGCAAATGGTTCGAGATTGACTTACTTCCTAACCTACCATCCAGTACAGTCATTACTAAGATGGAGTGTCATTTTGATGTTCATGGTAGCCCGCATAAAGCTGTTTCTGACAATGGCATGCAGTTTACAAGCCAACAGTTCAAAAGATTTGCTGAAGGATGGGACTTTACTCATGTCACTGGTAGCCCAGAGTGCCTGCGGTCAAATGGTTTGGCAGAACATGTAGTTCAAAGTGCAAAGCAGTTACTAGAGAAGTCAAAACAAGACAATAGTGATGTTTTCCTGAATCTCTTGAATCTCAGAAATGTTCCTTGTGATAAAAATCTTGGTTCAGCTGCTCAGAGACTTGTATCGAAACAAACCAGAGCCACGTTATCAATGAGTAGTCAGTTGTTGGTTCCATGTGTCAAAAACAACAGATCAGTGAAAGCCAATCTGTTGAAGAAGTGCCTAACCCAGAAGTCCTACTGTGATAAGACCAGTAAACCTCTAAATCCATTATGAGAAGGATGCAAATGTCCAAAGCTTATGATCAGATTGGTGTCGTGAAGAATATTGATCCAGAGTTGAGATCATACATTGTGGAATCAGAAGGAGCAATCTTTAGGCGGAATTGGAAACATTTGAGACTGGTGTCTGAGCCTATACCACAGCACATACCGGTGAGAAAGACTTTATCTCAGACTGAGTTGTCTGCTGTTCCAATTCCAGAGGAAGTTCCAGTGGACATTCCCATTCCTGTGATGAATCCAAAAGCTCCTGATATGAGCTGTGCACTGCAGACTGTCCCTGTTGCTAAATTTGGTCCTGTTATGTTACGAGATATGGTTGAATCTCTAAACCCTCTTGCAGATATGAAGCAACTTGGACATGAACATTGTGTTTTGTTTCCAATGTATATAGTAATGCATGTCTAGCTCTGATATTGTTTTGTATAAAAGGCAATCTTTTTAAGAGGGAGGATGTAGATCAATATATGTGTATATACCTTTAAGGTGGTTTCCAAGTGCTTGCACAAGTGTATAAATACTGAACGTGTGCAAGCTAGACTGCCATTGTGTAGTTACCTGTTGAGATGTAAGCATGTATGTATGTAAGGATTGTCGGTTAATTAGTTTGTTCGTATTTTATGATGCTGCTATCCATCCTGATGTGTTTCTATGTATTAAAGCATGTAAATGAAACCCCAAGCCTTCTTGTCATATGTGTTAGAGACGAACGAGCAACATCACTCATCCAGGATACCTTACCCAGACATACGGATGCTCAAGCTGACAGCATGGTTTCTCTATTTCCAGTAATGACTAGGCAGTCCATGCTTTCTTTCCCAGTCTGTCATATCTTTGCATCATCCCAGAAAGATTTATAAGAGCAAATGGAAAAGATTTTCCATTTGTGCTTTCCAAAGACAACTAGATCCTTTTTTATCACCTATTCTAGATATTCATGTCTTCCTTGCTTCTATTTTCAGTAGTTGAGCTAGTTAGTCAGTAATTAAGGTCCAACTTGCTGCCATTACTGATTTTCACTTAGGAAAAAACATTCTTATATGGTTTCACTAAGATTATGTTAGGCCTTTCTCAGAGGTACCTTTTTACTTGATCACCTGTTAAGGACCTTACTCCTCTGTGAGATTTAACAGTACTTCTCAAGGCTTTGACCCAGCCCCCCTTTGTCTCCTATGCCAGGATGGACTTAAAATTTTTTTCATGGAAAATCATTTTTCTGGTGCAGTTGCATCAGCTATACGAATACTAGAACTCCAGGCACTCTCTTTCCAGCCTCCATATCTGATTTTTCATAAGAATAGGGTGTCCCTTCAGACTAACCCTTCCATCTACCTTCAGAGACAGCTATCAATCAGTACACCCCGACCAGTGTGCAAAAATGGGAAACGGGGGTTGAAGATGGATGGATGGATGGAGAGTACATGCTGCACATGCTGGATGTTCATAGGCAGCTTAGATTCTGTCTTCGCAGAACTAAAGATTACAGGACATCAGATCAGCTGTTTTTCTCCTTTTCTAAGGCAAAATTGGCAAGGCATTTTCTAAAGTAACATTAGCCAGATGGTTCAATAATTGCATTTCTTTTGTTTATAAAACTAAAGTGTTGACATTACCTAACTCTCCTAAGGCTCATTCTGCTAGATCTGTTGCTGTATCATCTGCTTTCTGGTCTAGACCTTCCATAGATGACATTTGTGCAGCTGCTATTTGGTCCAATGGTAATACCTTTATTGCTCATTACAAGTTGGCTTCTTATCCAGGAACAGGGCAGCATTTGGTTCTGCTGTACTCTGGAATATCCTTCCTTGAGGATCACCCAGGATTTACTGTTGTTGCGGACTCTGTCCCATTGTTTGAGGAACAGATGAAAGACAACATAGACACAAAAGTTATGTATTCATCATAACGATGCATCTGTGCTGTTTGTTTTTGTCCTTCCGCAGCCTCCCATCCTTCATTCCCCTTCTTGCTTTGGAAGGTTTTCATCTGGGCTCCTAGTATTCCCTGAGAAATAATTCCTGCCTGCCTTGCTGAATGAGCGCCAGTCTTCCTGTTTCTTCCTCTTCTAGCTGAAATGCATTTTAAATTGTATGTTTATTCCTGGTATCTTAATTATGGTGCAAAATGGTAGGCTAACTTGAGGGCAAACTTGTTATGAGGTGATTCAGGCAAAGGAAAGGATTATGGGTAAGGGGGGAGCTCAAGCTAGGGATCCAAAATCTACTTAAGTGGTCGAGGTCTGATCCAAAACCCTTTGGTTGAGGAAAGATGAAAACAGAAAACACAGATGCAGCATTATGATGTGTACATAACTTTTGTTTTTGCATATCATTTGGAAAAAGTCTGCTCCTGGACTCCATGCAGGAAGCCCTATGAGACACATGCTTTTTCTTTGGGCAGAAGTGTTCATGTATACCCCCCCCCCCCCCCAGTAATGTCTAGGAAAATTTTGAAGGTTCAGAATGACTCCCCAAAGGTCATTCTGGTGATTCTCTTCAAGCTCAGGAAACAGTGATACTTAATTTATTTTAAAAATGGTGAAGGGGCAATTACCACAAGCTTCCTCATAGACTGGATTTACTCACTGAAGACCCAGGGGTAAATGATACATCCTGACCCCAAATAACTTCATCTGACTACATGGATTATAGAATTTTAATACCTCTTAGGTACCTTTTTTTCCAGAGGATGTGCAACAGGCATTAATGGAGGAAAGAAAACCTGCTCATCGAAAATCATATATTAGCAAATGGAAAAGGTTTTCTAGTTGATGCCAAGAAAAGAAGTGCCATCCATTCAGGTTTAGCATTTCTCTGGGTCTGCAGTATTTGTGTGAATAGTTAACCTATGGCTTCCTCAGTCAAGATTAATTTGTCAGCCATTTCAACATGTCTGCCCGGATTCTCCCCTCTTTCAATACAGTGTCATGACATGTTTTTGGAAGGGGGTGTTGCATGTGAAGACTACAAAAAACTTATTGGGATCTTAATTTGGTGTTGGAAATGACTAACTCTTGTTCTGTTTGAAGTAGCTCATCAGGTTACCTTGGGCTCCTTAACATGGAAAACAGTCTTATTGCTCTGACCTCTGTAAGAAGAGTATCAGAGTGTTTTTTTAAACACCTTTATTGAATTATCTCTTGTGACATAGGCATATTTCAAGTTTATAGGCATTATATTTCACATATACTGATATATATCATATAACCTAACATTGCATGAATTATTCAAATTCTGCCTTTTTTTAAGCAAGAAACATCTTTATTAAACCATCACTTATGACATTGGCAATCATACATTTATGTAAATGAAAACAAACCACACTGACACAATCCTAGTTGCAAGCATTTTACATCAGAAACCATACTGACTCACACTCTATTGCAAACATTATACATTACTTATAATCTACCCAATCATTTTCAGTCAGATATTACATATCTCAATTAAGTCCTGTCATCTTTTAAATTTCATTCCTCCCCTGTATGTATTGTTCACACAGTTCCCATTTTTCCTATGTAGTTTGCTCCTACCCGTTTCTAAAGATCTAAATTCCAGTTGTTGTTTCTCTCTTACTATATTCACTGCTTCTAGAATAGTTGGTTTAGATTTTCACTTCCATTTTCTGGTAATTGCTTTTTTGGCAGCCACCATAATTAGACACAGCAAAACCTTACCATGTATAGGCAATTCAGATTCTGTATCATAGCTTAGAAAAATCATCTCCCTCGTCACACCAGTCTGCCCACCCAGCATCTCTGACAGTGCGTCCCACAGGGAATCCTTAAAGTCCGCCAACTCGCCACACTCCCAGAAAATATGTGAGCTTCCCCATTTCATCATCATCCCTTTCCCCTTTGAATTATAGATATGATGTTGTCCACTTCATTCTATTAACCTGTGCGAATACGGTTCCAAGGCTCGGAACTGACCTGTGCCGCCTTCTAGCTCGAGACTCCTGACCTGAACTCCTCCTGCCTACCCAAAATGCCACGCTCCCCCCACAGTACTTCATATCTCATTTGCTGCTGTTCAGATTGAGCTCCTTGGCTTGAGGTTCTCTGCGAGTTTTTTGTGAGTGTTTTCTCATATTTTATTGTTTTTCTACCTGTCTCCTTTTATTCTTATAGTTTTTTTTCTATCTAGTCTTCAGGTTTTCTGTCTGTTAGTTGTATAAAAAAAAATATTTCCCTTCTTCTTTCTTTTCTTGTTCTTCATGGCTGATCAGAAGCCATTAGGCTTTAAAAAGTGCACTTCTGTGGGCGGAAGATCCCCTTTTCTGATGTCCATGTGTAGTGAGTGTATAGTTTGGGGCCTCATCATTTGGATGCCCCCTGTGAGATTTGCAGGACTTTTCATCCCTGGGCTTTGGCGGATAGGAGGAGTAAACTAATTTTAAAAGATTTACTTCCTCCTTCCACCACCTCGGGGATACCTTCTACATCAGGGGTTCAACCCCCTTCAAAAAGCCCAGCAAGTCCTGGGAGGCCAGGAGACCATCTCCCTCGCTGTCTTCCTTGGAACCGCCCAGGAAGAAGGGAAACCCTTCAGAGCCAACTTGCTCTGCTCCAAGTTCATTGTCATCTACCTCTCCTCCTCCCTGTTCATCCTCAGTTGCTACGAGGCCAGGTTGTGCTCCCATGGCATAAGCCCTACACTGTCGCTACCAGGATCTTCCCTGCCTCTGCATTCTGGGATGTCTCCATCCCATTCCCCACAGAGATCCTCCAGACCTCCTTCCAGTACTTCATCTGGGTCTTCCCGAAGTTTGCCTTCTAAAGATGTTAGCAAGCACATGAGGCAATTTCTCGAGACACATCTAGATGGGACTTGTGTCCGCTCTGTCCTTGTCTGGATCTATGAGACTTTCCTCGTTCCAACCAGTAGCTCCTTCTCTGATTTGACCCTTGGTTTCAGAGTTGTCAGTTCCATTGGCTCCCAGTGTTGGGGTGTTGAAGCCGATAGAGAGCTCTTCTTCACCTCCAACGTTCTCCCTGAATTGTTTGGCACTGGCTCCTTCTGTTCTGAGTGTATCTCAGAGGCATAGCATTGAGGTCAGTTTTGGGGGGTTGACCTTGACTCTGAAGCTTTCAGGGCTGTCTCTTCCCCTTGGGGCCTTGACTTTTGACATCTTGGCTCTGACTCCCCCCTTGAAGTAGGAGGCCTGTTCTCTCTGAGAGGTGTCTGCTCTGTTGATTTTGACTCTGATGAATCAGTTCCAGGTTGTTTGGAGTCTTTCCACATTTAAGGTTGTGGAGAGGGTCCTCTCCTTTTCTAGGAGATCTTCGGCACTTACCTCAGCAGAACTTCCCCCGCCTCACCCTGGAACTGTGTCTGAGACCTCTGGGTAGCCACATGGATAGCCAGTCCCAGAAAGTCTCCACATTGTTCCCTCAGTAGATCCCCAAGCTTCTTCCAACACCTCCCTGGAGCATTCCACCGATGAGGTCCCTCAGAAAATCTGTGTAAAAGGAGGCACATGGATTCCCCTACAGAATCCCTCACTACAGACACTGATTTCGAGGAAGGAGAAAGGTTTCTCAAATCACCAGCCAATGAAGGCTCCTTCGGAAAATCCTTGAAATCCTTTGCCAGAAGAATGGCTGATCTTCCCAAAATCCTTCCCCAGAATCAGTACTGTGGGAGACTTTCAGGGCCAGCCCATCTACTACCTGGGTGTCCCCCCCCCCCCCGCCTGACCTGCTCATCCAGCCGGTGTCATCAAGGGTCTGGAAAGAGCCAGATACAGTAGAACCAATTACCAAATGTGCAGACAGAATTTTGAGTGCTGCAACTGACTAAGCTTTCTGGACTAAAGGAGTCCCCGTAGATGCCATGGTTGTGGTGGCAGCCACCTGGAAGGCGCTGGCTCAGGAAAGCTCCTCTGTCTACCCTAACCCCCCCCCCAGTGGAGAATCCCAGATGTTGAACAGATTTGGCAAAAGAGTCTACACCTCATCTACCTTTGCGCTGCAGGCATTGAACTACTTATTGCATTTTACCCGGCTACAAAGGGACTTTGCAAGGAACTTTCTAGCTCAGTCCCAGGGTCCATGCCTACTGAGGAATGGTAGTCCTTCTATTGTAGGCTGGCCATCCTACACTCCTTAGTCAATGCATCCATGAGGCTTATCTCTCACTCTGCGGAGGGTACCTCAAGGGCAGCTGGTTCTAGCATCACCGTACGGCACCACACCTGGATGAGGCTGTGCAATTTTGCAGTGCCTTTCAAATAGTCCTTTATTAATGCCCCCTTTGATGGCTCCACTTTGTTTTGACTCACAGTACATAACACTTTAACCCAGAGAGAAAAAGATGGTAAGACTCTGTCTGCCATTGGTATCCATTTTAATACTCTACAACTGATCTTCTCCAGGAACCAACATGGAAATGGTTTCGGAAGTCACAGGGTCCTTTCCAGGACACTCAAGGAGCCCCCCCCAAGGCAGAGGGAGATATGGTCAGAATGGGAGATGCTGCTTGAGTGGCTGAGGGGGTCCGCAGAATCAAAGATCATGGGAACCTGCCCCAGACAACCTTTCCAGCAATCCTGAACTGTTACCCGACTGTGCTCCTTTGGAAGAGTCAGGAGGCATTTCTCCTTGCATCCAGAAGCCAGGGACACTATCACAAATGACAAATGGGTGCTAAGGATCATACACAGAGGATACTTCATTCCCTTTTCCTATGTTCCCAAACAAAATTTTCACCTCCCCGATGTTCCACCCAGTCAGAGGGGAAGACATGGCCCAGGAAATAAGAAAGTTACTGCAAAAAAGAGTCATCCAAGAGGCCCCCCCCGATCAAGTTGGATTGGGTGTTTACTCCAGATTCTTTTTAGTACCCCAAAAAAACAGGGGACCTACGACAAATCTTGGATCTGACTTTTCTGAACAAGTCGGGGAAACACAGAAAGTTCAGATGGTCACAATTCCTCTCCTAAAGTTGGGTGATTGGATGTGCTCTGTAGACCTCAAAGATGGGTACTACCGTATCAAAATGAACAGGCACTCCAAGCTTTTTCTGTGTTTCAGGCTGGGAGCCAGTCACTGCCAGTTCTGGGTGCTTCTGTTTGGTCTCACTACAGCCCCTAAGATGTTAACCAAATGTGTATCAGTAGTTGCAGCTCATCCACGACAGCAAAGTTATCAGATATTTCCATATCTGGATGACTGGCTCCTGATCACCCCATCCAGGCATCTACATCTTCAGGCCATGATCACTTCCTCAGGTTAGCTTCTCCCTTGGGGATAACTGTCAGTTTACAGAAGTCACAGTTGGATCTTGTGCAAGCCATAGACTTCAGAGGGGCCCATCTAGACACAAGGATATCCTATGCTTACCTTACAGTGGACAGTATATTAAATCTGAAGTTTCACATCATCCAGATCTTGACTGTTTCAAAATCCGTGGCCTCCCTAGTTCTCAGAGTATTGGGTTCTGTGGCAGCAGCCATAACTCTCCTTCCAATGGCACGCTTCCACATGTGAATACTTCTGGCAGTACAGTGGTCACTTTTTAGGAATCCTTTGAATCTTCCCATCAGTCTGTCTCATGTGTAAGGAGTCTCTACTTTGGTGCATCCAGTCCCCGGAAATCACTCAAGGATGCCCATTCGTTCTTCCCTCCCAAGTCATCACGTTGACCATGAAAACTTCCCAGTGGGAGTGGGGGAGCATTATCTGGGCCGGAAAGTCCAAGGCATGTGGATGTCCCTGGAGACCAAATTGCACATCAGTGTAATCGAGGTGAGAGCACTTCTTCTAGCATTTCAGGAACTGGACAGCTTTCTTCCTCAGGGGACTATTGCAATCCAAATGGACAACATGTCAGTGGTTTGATACACCAGCAAACAGAGGGACGAGGTCTTACCCCCTATGTTGGGAAGTGATGAGTGTGTGGCAGTAGGCGATTTCCTCCAACTGCTTTCTGATAGCAATGCACATTTTGGGGGAGTCCTACATTTTAGCCTACTGGCTCAGCCGAGTGTTACTAATGCCTCACAAGTGGTCCCTGAATAAGTCCATGGCAGACAGGATCTTCCAGAAATGGGGTCATCCCTGCTGCATTCTCTTTGCATCCCTTTCATCAACAAATGCAGCAGGTATTTTGCCTTAATCCCACCTCAGGGACAGTCCCCAGGGATGCTCTTGTTCATGCTTGGCCCTCTAGTCTGCTATATGCCTTTCCCCCAATTCCGTTGATTCCCAGGTTCCTACACAAAGCTCTCAGGTTGGGAAGCAAAGTAATCCTCATTGCACCTTTTTGGTCTTGACAAACCTAGTTCACCTTTCTTTGGTCTCACCTGGTTTGCCCCCTGCTGAATTTGGATCCCAGTCCAGATCTGCACTGTCATCCATCAGGGCATTCACATCCAGACATTCAGGGCCTGAAATTAACTGCATGCTTTCTCCACTTCTGGTGATGGCTAGATCTCCTAGGCTTTTCTCCCGCATTTGAGAAATATTGATTTTGTCCCATAGGGCTTCTACACAAAAAATTTGCAAGAGCAAATAGAAGAGGTTTTCTTTTTGGGCTGAACAAAAACAGATATACCTCTTTACAGCCCGGTCTCTGTCGTACTAGACATTTTGGCCTCCCTTTTCAAGGATGGTGTTAGCTACTCTACTGTCAAAGTTCAACTACCTGCTATTTCCAACTTCCACTTTGGTTTTGAGTCCTTATCTCTTGCTTCTTCAAAACTGTGTAAATCCTTTCTCAGGGGCACTTTCCTGCTTCAGCCACCAGTCAAGAATCCTACTCCACCGTGGCATCTTACTATGATTCTGCAAGCTTTAGTCCATCCCCCTTTTGAACCACCAGCCACTGTGGATTTGAAATTTTTTACCTGGAAGACCCTGTTTCTAATCACCTTTACTTTGGCCCAGAGAGTGTCTGAGCTTCAAGCTCTTTCTGCAAAATTTCCATATTTGATTTCCATAAAGACAGAGTGACCCTGCATACTAATTCTTCCTTTTTACCAAAGAGCCTTCCAGTCTTTTTTTCCTGAGTATCAAAACAGGGGAGAGTACACTTTCCATCTGCTTGATGTTTATTGACAACTTTGTTTTTTATAGCCGTAGAACCAAGCCCTTCGGGAAGTGTGATCAACTGTTTGTTTCTTTTTTGGGAAAGGTAGAGCAGTTACCAAAATTATTTTGGAAAGTTGGTTGAAAGACTGTATTACATTTAGTTATTCTTTCAAGAGTATTCCTTTACCAAGTCCTGTAAGGGCTCATTCTGTAAGGTCCATGGCCACTTCTCAGACCTTTTTGTGTAGTTTCTATTGAAGGCATTTATGCTCCTGCTTGGTCAAACCCCCATACTTTTGTTACATATTACATATTGGACATTGTATCCAGGAGTAGGAATGCCTTTGGTTCTGCTGTACTCCATAATATCCTTCCTTGATGACCACCTTGGATATAGTAGCTGGGGACTCTGTCCCACAGGTTAATGGAATGAAGTGGACAACATCAGGTAAAGAAGTTATGTTCTTACCATAATGTTCCATCTGTGTTGTCCATCTTCATTTCTTCCCACCCCCCTTCCCCTATCCAATTTTTTGTGAAGCCTAGTAGAAGTTACAAGGAATCTTTATTCCTTTGGTTGAGTTCCTGATGTTATTTACTTGTATGCTATATTCACATTTGATCTGTATGTTTTTGTAATATAGTTATTGCTTGATAGTAATTATGTGCCTTTTTGGCAAACTTGATCTGAGGTACTGTTGGGGGGGTGGGGCATTATGGGTAGGTAGGAGGAGCTCAAGTCAGGAGTCTCGAGCTAGAAAAAGGCAGTTGGTCGGTTCCGAGCCTCATAACCGTATTCCCACAGATTAATGGAATGAAGATGGACAACACGGATGGAACATTATGGTAAGAACATAGCTACTTTTTTCTGCTTGTGCTATGTATAGGAGCCTTAACTGTGTAGCTCTGAAATGCCCTTTCAACTTGGGTAATCCCAATCCACCCTGTCTTACTGAAAGAATCAACTTATCCCACTTGGCTCTTGATGTCTTCCCCTCCCAGATAGTCCTTCAGCTCTTTATTAATTAAGGTCCACAACCTGTCCTCTGTTTGATAAAAATATGCCTGACCTGTGTATAAGACTAATGGGACTAAAAACATTTTAACTGCTTGTATATTACTATCCATAACCATATAACAAAGCTTCCATTTTCTCGGTTTTTATATTGACTTTTGTTTAGTTTCTTCCCACATATCCTTAGCTGCCACACCAGAATCATTTTTTAATTCATACTCCTAAATACTTAATTTTATCATGCCCCCATAAATATGGGTATTGCTGAACCAATTCATGTATGGGAACATAATTTACTGCTATTGCCTTTGTTTTAAAGAGTCTCTTAGTTTCAAGCTCTTATGTTGGGTCAACCTTTTCTCATTTTCCGCAAAGATAGAGTTTCTTTAAGATCTAAGCTTTCATTTATGCCTAAGGTGGCATCTGAGCTTTCCTTATGCCAAGCTGTCCATCTATTTGTCTTCTGGACACTGTATTCCTTGGATGTTCAAAGACTACAAAGGTACTATTGTTACAGAACAGTTAATAAAACCAGTGTGGACACCGCATACAGGAACATGCACTTTTAGTAAAACAAACAGATAAGCGCTTTCAGTAAAAACCTTTTTCAAATCTAAAATACACTCCATCAAGCAGTACTTTTAAACTGGCAACAGCCAGTCAAAATCTTTCACTTAAAATTTACATACTAAACAACGTCTTTTTAACACAGGTTTAATAGGAATCTGAGCATTCAACCCAGGCTGTTTATCAGCTTGTAGCTCAGCTGTCCAATGAAGCTCAGCATATTCAGTGTCATTAAAAACATCCCCACCTCTAATACTTACATTAATAACCTGCAAAGCCATAAAAACAAATGTGTGTACAGGAAATAGTATATATAATATGTTTTGCTAATTCATTATTACTATTTTTGGATAGAATGTCTCAACAGTGTTGCAAAAACCTATCCCTGAAATGTCTGCCTGTTTTACCAATGGAGCATGAAGAGTGTTTACAAACTGCTAAATACACTAAGTTTTGAGTGCTACAATCAGCATATACATTTGGATAATATTTAGTCCCATATACTGGATGTATAAAGACATTATCACTTCTTGTATATGTACATGCCTTACAAGATTTGCAAGAAAAAATGCCTTTTTTCTGGCTTACCATTCGTCTAATGGCAGGTGTTGGATTACAAAGTCTTTGTTTCAAGTTCTTAAAAAGAAAAGTAGGCTTATCACCCACTAGCCTCTTAATACATTTATCTATAGTGATAAGTTTCCAGTTGTTCTTAACCACATTACAAATATTGTTAACATCACTAGTAAATGTAACTGGGACTTTAACTCTTCGTTTATGAAAAACAGGTCTATTATTATGTAAAGATCTATTACTTTGATTCATTCTGTAAGATGCAGAATAATATGGTGCACCCTTATTCAACCTTAACTCTAGTTTACTATTCAAAGATTCATCTAACTCACTAGGCCTGTAGCCTCTTTCTTTCAAGCATTCAGCAAAATTATTGGACGCTTGTACAGAGTCCTCTTCCAAAGTATGTAACCTTGAAATCCAAACATGTTTCCCTTTAATTAAGTTCTTATGAATATAGCCTGGATGCATACTTGTTCTATGCAGGTATTTATTCTTGCAACATTTTTTACAAAACATTTTTGTGCTAGTAATCCATCCGTCCAAACTAGGTATACGCACATCTAAAAATCAATACTGTAAGTGGATAAATGAGAGGTAAATTTCAAAAAGTCCACTGTTTGCTCTAAATACACACTAAATTGATGGAATTGATCAACCGTGCCACGCCATAGCAAAAAAATGTCATCAACAAAACATTTATAAATTGCTGTATACTGGAAGTAATCATGCATAGGCAACAGAACTAAATGCTCCTACCAGTATGTTGGCATAACTGTTTGCACATGGGGTGCCCATCACTACCCCCCATTTCTGCCAAAAAATATTGGTGTCATATATAAAAACATTATTTTCCAGAATAACATCCACAGAAAACTACAGAAAAAAGTCCAGTTAGAGGGGAAGTGATGTTTTATGTTGTATCTGATGAAGTTCCGTTTTGAATGTAATGCATTAAAGGAACGAAAGCGCTCATACAGGCTTTCTGGCAAATATTGGAACAAACGTGTGTGGCTATCTTACTTTAGAAGTACTCCTGGTGCCTTATTTTGTTTATTACCAGAATAACATCCAGTATCATACAAATGGTGTTAATAATATTAGAACTAAATGAACTTTTCTCATTTAAATGTAATCTAATATTTTCAATGCCATAATCATTAGGAATGCTAGTAGATAGGCTTTGCACGTCTAAAGTGGCCAACATATAGCTAGAATGGTTACTGTCACCATTGACAAAGTCAAACAGTAACTCTAAAAAATGTTGCGTGTCTTTTAAAACATTAGATGCACAAAAACAACCTCTTTAATTTTACTTTCTACATATATAGAGGCAGGTTCTGTAATCCAACCCACTCCTGCCACTGTCGGTCTTAAGGGAGGGTCTCTCATGTCCTTATGGACTTTTGGTAATCCCTTAATTATTGGAACCCTGGGAAAAGACACTTGCAAAAAATGAAATACATCTTTAGTAATCTTATTCGTCATAAACATATCATAAAATGTATCATTAATAAAAGCAATCATTTTATTAAGTTTAATCTTATCAATTTGTTGGTAAGTATTGATATCTTGCAGCATCTTTAACATTTGCGTATTATGGACAGTTAAATCCATCAAAACCATGCTTCCTCCTTTGTCTGCAAGCTTAATAACTATATGTTCATTGTTTTCTAATTCCTTTAAAGCAGCCATCTATCCCTTAGATAAATTATAAAAACATTTTCTCCATGGTTTCCTCATTAAATATACTAATTCACTTTCACAAACTTTAACAAAAGTCTCCAATTGTGAGTTCAATGCAGGAAAATAAGTGCTAGTTTTTTTCAATATAAAATTACTATGCACATCACCATTAACTTGTTTACCATCAAACAAAATTGTTACAGAACAAAATCTTTCAGAACTTGAGATAAGTTGTTCATTTCTTGTGAAGGTAAGAAAAAAGAATAACCAGTGTCAAAAAAGACTCTTCCAACTGGTTGTCTCATGCTATCATTTTTGTTACACCAGTCACAAGAAAAACATTCCAAGCAAGGAAGAGGCAAAATGGAGGCTCTCATCCTACAAGGGCCATAGCTTAATCTATGGGTTTTGGAAAATCTTGGATTCTGTGCATACTTTTATAAAGCACTAGAAACTAGATTCCTTCTTCAGATGTAGCACAGGCTTTGCTAGGACCATTTTCCAGGGGTTCCTGTACTCTCATCCTTTCTCCTCCCAGCCCCATGCTAGTCTGTCTTTATAGCTTAAGCTTAGGCTACTGCAGGAGTGATCAATATGAAGAACGTAGAACAGCTGTGTAAGCAAACTTACCATAACAGCAGATGTTTGAAGATCACTGCTGCAGTAGCTGATCCCTCCCTCCAACCCCCTCATTTTTGTAATGTTTTATACCAGAGTGTGGACAGTTTTGTTTATTTTCTTGACATTGTCCTTTTCAGGACTTTAGCCTCCTTCTCTCTGTTGGCATGAAAGCTCTGAAGGGCTTAGCACCCAAACCTAATTTTTGTCAGCTCAGCTCGAACTGATTTAACAGATTGGACACGTGGAAGGTGCCCTGAAGCTTTGAAAACTGGCTGGTTATTACATCTTTAGCAGGCTATAATTCATAGCATTCGAACATCTACTGCTGTAGTAAGTTTAGTTACACAACTATACTTTTCTTCCTCCTCCAAAGTGCTGATAATAGACTATAAATGTTGTACTTCTGTGAAACATATATTGATATACGAATGAAACATTATTGAAATGTATGAATGTCTTTTCTAAAAATCAGAAACAAAAACGCCAAAGGTACCAAATAGTGTACTAAATAATCCAAGGCACCCAGGAAAACTAAGCCAGCCACTAATAAACGATCTCATAGTTTCTTCAGCCCAAATAAAACAAACATAAACTCTCTCCAATGACCAATACGTTTTCATTTCAAACTTCATCAGATGTGGACTGCTTCTCTCAAAACTCCTTATATACCTTCCATTTACATACTTAATTACCAATTAATTTAAATAACATTTAAAAAGACATTCAAAGAAGACCATACAATACAATACAATAAAACAAATGTTAAAAACATGCTAAAAACATTCCATTTCATCATAAAAAATGTATAAATATATTCTATATAAGATACAATAAAAACCTTTTAACAAAATTTAAAAATCCTTATAAAAAATTGTGAACTTGTTTGAAATGTATTTTGAGTTGAATATTTCTATAAACTATACAAATGCTACTTAGTGTTACATTTGAGCTCCCTCTTGTGGTTGTCATTAATATACAACTAATTTAAATCAAAGCTTTTAAATCAGTGACAATTTAAAATGTAGACCTTTTTGCTAAAGTATATTCAATATAAAATAAACCTTAAAAATCCTTAAAAACATAAATTATGACAATTTTTGGAAATGAGAAAGCATTGTTGTATATAAACAATAAAAAATAAAAAAATAAATATTATTATAGTTTAACAGATCTTATTTTCAGTAAGGGAACTATGGAAATATTTTTGTTTAACCCTGGTGGAATATTTGCTTGCAAGGTGACTTGCCACCACAGCTCCCTATATTTGATCCTTTCTTCCTATGAACCTCCTCGTATATCTTTTCTTATACTTTCTAACTGGAAAAACAAAAAGTGAGCTTTTGTAAATTCCTGTTGATGCTTAAACAGTGCATTAGTCTCCTTTTTTGTTTGTATATCATAGTAGTGTTCATAAATCCTTCTCTTTAATTTACGTTTAGTCTTTCCAACGTAAAATGACTGACATTCCTGACACACTGCTAGATATACTAAACCACTAGAGTCACAATTACAGTAATCCTCTCCATTTAGCCAAGTATTTCTACTTTCCAAGAACAATTTTTCTTTGTTCACTGTGTAACTGCATTGTGTACAGTGCCCTTAATTTATATGTGCCTTTCTTTTTCCTATTCACCTTTTCCTGTTCAGAATCATTTTCCATCAAGTTTTTCAAGTTATGGGAATTTTTATAAACAATCTTTAACTTATTTTTGGATATTTTATCCAAATCTGTAAAACCAATGAACTTATCCCATTCCAATTCCATAATGTTTTCTTGTCATGTTGGCAATTGCATTGTACTCTAAAACTAGTGCCTTTCCAAAATTTTCCTCATTTTTTACTGATTAATACCTTATTCTTCCACTTTCACTCCTAAAATAGGTTTAAATCTAGCCAGTCTCCCTTCACAAACTTCTCTTTTTGCTTGCTCTATCATACTGTCTGGATAATTCCTAGACTTTAACATATTTTCTAGAAAACCCATCTCCTTTTCAAACTTCTCATTACCCAAAGTCATCCTACATGACCTGATAAATTGTCCTTTTACTATGTTTTTTTAGTGTATTGGGTGAGCACTATTGCAATGTAGTTATGAGTTTGAGAAGGTATTCTTCCTGTATATTTTACAGTTAAACTCATTAGTTTCCTTATAAATTTCAACATCTAAATACTGAAGTCTGTCTTGGGAGACATTATGGGTGAATTCTAAAAAAGAAGTGCTATTATTTAAAAAGCTTATAAAATCCTGTATCTTTTCCTTTGGAGCCACCCATAAAATACAGATGTCATCCAAATATCTTCTGTACATTGTCCAACAATCCTTATAGATCGAATTCAAAACTATTTTTTCTTCCCATGTAGTCAGGACCAGATTAGCGTATGTAGGAGCACATGCTGCACCCATTGCCACCCCTTTTATTTGGTGGTAAAATTCACATTTAAAATATATGTCAAGTTATATTTAATTCTATTAAATGCAAGCATACCAAACACTCATTATGTGTAAGTTCGTTATCTTCAAAAATAATTTCTTCTAGTAATTTAATACCCTCTGTTTGTGGGATACTGGAGAATAGATCGACTACGTCTATAGTTAAGAATGACATTTCTTCTTTAAACAAATTATACTTCATTTCTATCAAAAAATACTAGGAATCCCTTAAAATTTTTTTCTTTTTAATCACGGGCCTTTCAACTTCATATCTACATATTTTGCCAGGGGAAGTGGTTTTGAACTTTCGGCAGAAATCATAGGCCTTAGAGGAGGATCTAACTCATTCTTATGAATTTTTGGGATTCCAAATATGGAGGGTATTGTAGGTTTCTCAACCTTTAAATAGTTGAGAGTATTCTGATCTATTAAACCCTCCAAAAGCAAGTCATCTAAGGCCATGTCAATTCTTTTGTATGCTGTATTGTTTTTGTTTCTTGACACACTGGCATATCTGCTTGTGTCCATCAAAATATTATCAATTTTACCTTCATATGTAAGAGTATCCATTAAAACAGTTCCCCCTCTCTTATCAGGTTTCATGACCCTTGTATTTCTATTGTTTCTGAGATCAGTTAAAACACAATTCTCCCTAGGGTTCAAATTTGTTTTGTATTTCACCCTAGAATAACATTTTCTGATCTCTTTCTTCACTACATGTTCAAAATTCGCAATTTGTGGATGTGGGGGGGATTAAATATACTCTTTTTCTTTACTTCCCTATGTTGATAAGGGGCATTATCCTGTGGAAAAAATAAATCTAAATTAATTTTCCTTATAAACATTTTGACATCTAATAAGGTTTTTCTTAGGTTTTTGTTAAATCTCCTTTCTTTAAAGGTATGAACTTCAGTCCTTTCAACAGAAGGCTAAAATGTTTATCTCAAAGCTCTATGTCACTAAAATCTATATGCTATAGCCATTTTCACAAAACTGTACACATTATTTTCATCCGGCCTTATTGAATCTTCATCATTTTCCAAGTCGGGGTGGGGGATACTATCTCTATTCATTATCTCCCCCTCCCCCTTCTCCCTCCCCTCCAAAATTTTGTTGCTGCTGGTATTGATTATTACCCTTATTTCTAATCCTTTCTGACCTTCGTGGGGGTATTCTGAAAAATCATTGAATTTGTTCACTTGTTCTCCTATCTGGGTTTCCTCTTCAGGGTTTGATACAAATCTCTCATTATTTCCATTCTTCTCCCAAAACCTATGGTTTGATTTTGGGTTGTGGTAGCTCAAATTATTCTTATATTATTTTATGTCCCTTTCCAACTTCTTTATTTTTCTTTTTACCAAATCATCACATTTACCGTCAATCTCACACCTGATGTTGTAATACTTCTCTTTTTCTGATGGAATAGTATGTATTAAATCACTTTTAATAGTAAAAACCAGGGTGAAGAGTGGAAAATAAACAACAAATAAAAATCCAGTAACCACTCCGACTCCAATAACTAATGCCCAAAGATTTAATTCACAGAACCACAATAAAAATAAAAAATTACATCCAGGTCAAGCGCTTTCGTATTATCACTTCATCAGAACAATTTTCTCACCATAACCTCAGCCTTATAAAATACATTCAATTAACTCAATTAGGTACAGTCCTGTCTTTAAAGAAACATACACAATGTCATCTTCATCCTAACAGCATCAAGAAAAAAACAGTATGCATTTTAACAATATTCAAACAGACAGAAAATAGAACAACATCTTTAAAAACAACATCTTTAAAAATATTAAAACAGGTTTATGTATAATAGTAGTTGTAGTATATATAACCTGGACTTAACGTTTTAATGCCCTATATTTTAATTCATGTTTAATACTAATATGCTCATTTAATCCTGGGGTTTCACTAGCATTTAGTCTTAATTGCCATTTGACTTCAGCCCTCAATAATTTGTTATTCCAATCACCACCTCTAAAATCATGTCCTACTACTTCTAGTATACCAAACTTAAAACTATGGCTAGGGAACATCTTAATATGTTTACATAGTGCATTTTTTTCATCATTTCTCTTAATACTATAACAATGCTCGTATATCCTTCTACTCAACTTCCTCTCAGTTTTACCTATATATTATTGTCCACATTCTGAGCAAAGGGCTAGGTAAACCACCCCCATAGTATTACAAGATCCATTCATAAAACTAACCTCTCTATTATATGCTCTCACCGTAATCTTAGGAACATCAATGATAAACTTACAATAATCACATGCCCCACATCTAGAGGTACCTTTCAACTTGTTATTATTACTGGAATAATTATTTTCCAATAAGTACTTTAAATTATTATTCACCTTATATGTAAATAGGGGGTTTTCACCTACAGTTGTTAATACCTCTTTATTCCCCTTAAACATTGCCCAATTATTTTTAATAATTTTCTGTACTTCCCCTGAGGTTTCACCATATGTTAAAACCATAGCTTGTGAAAAACGATTAACCTCTTCTAATCTTTTAACAGGGATTTCCTCGTCCCTACCTAAAAGACGTTTATATCTCTCATCCCACTGTTCCACAAGTTCATCTCGAATCTGTGAAACAAAAGAATAAGGATAGCCTCTAGCTACAAACATTTCTAATAGTATTTCAGTTTCCCTTTTTACAAATTCTATATTAGAGCACATTCTTAGGACCCTAACCATCTGTCCCTTCACTATATTTCTTTTGACATAAATAGGGTGGCTACTCATAAATTCCAGATAATCGTTTGAAAATGTGGGCTTCCTATACAGACTAGACTGAAACCTTTTTAGATTAAAATCCTTAAATAATATTACATCCAAGAAATTGATACTTTCACTATTTGTACAACCTGTAAATTTAAAATAGTCACAAACATGATTTAAAAAATCCATTAACTTTCCATGTGATCCTTCACCTTTCCATAAAATAAACACATCGTCTAAAAACCTTAAGTATAGGTACCAACAATCCTTAAGGGGTGAACTGAATAAAAACTTGGATTCCCATCTATACATCACCAGATTTGCAAATGTCGGTGCACAACATTTGCCCATCGCAACACCCTTAATCTGTCTAAAAAATTCTCCCCCAAATGTAAAGAAATTATATTTTAACACTAACTCCATCAATTCCAATATAAAATTAATCATACTGTTATTTAAACTACTTTCCATAACCAAAACTTCTTGAAACAAAACATTTATCTCAAAGCTCTATGTCACTAAAATCTATATGCTATAGCCATTTTCACAAAACTGTACACATTATTTTCATCCTGACTTATCGAATCTTCATCATTTTCCAAGTCGGGTTGGGGGATACTATCTCTATTCAGTATCTCCCCCTCCCCCTTCTCCCTCCCCTCCAAAATTTTGTTGCTGCTGGTATTGATTATTACCCTTATTTCTAATCCTTTCTGACCTTCGTGCGGGTATTCTGAAAAATCATTGAATTTGTTCACTTGTTCTCCTATCTGGGTTTCCTCTTCAGGGTTTGATACAAAGCTCTCATTATTTCCATTCTTCTCCCAAAACCTATGGTTTGATTTTGGGTTGAGGTAGCTCAAATTATTTTTATATTCGTTTATGTCCCTTTCCAACTTCTTTATTTTTCTTTTTACCAAATCATCACATTTACCGTCAATCTCACACCTAATGTTGTAATACTTCTCTTTTTCTGATGGAATAGTATGTATTAAATCACTTTTAATACATTCATTTAAAATTTCAATCTCTTTCTGTAATTATTCCTTGATCCTGTCATTCTCTTTAACCATTACTTTTAACATATCCAGCCCACATCTGTTACAAATCTCAATTAATTCTTTATGAAACACATTGCCAGAATCACATTATTAGGATACTTACATATCCTCATCCCTTTTGGCACAATGCTATCTAAAATACATTACCTAAGATAAGCATTATCTATATCCAATGTTTTGAATTTATACATCAACTTAGATAGTTTGTCCAACTTATTTTTATATGTTTCAGCTACTGGGGCTGATTCAAACACATTTTATCTAAAATTAACAGTGTAGCTAACCTGCAGCCAGTCCTTAATGTCCATTTTGTTCATCACAGAGGCTGCGGAGAAATTCCATTTTTCTTGCCCTGGTGGTATAGTGGATATTCTGTTTTCATTCGTCTCACCCTCACCATCCACACCTCTTAATATCCCTGGTGTTAGTTGGAAGTTAATTTCTTCCATCCGATTTGCTCCATTCAAACCATTATTGCCAGTTGTAGCACAGTTACTCGCATTAATGTTGCTTTTGCGCCGTTTAGAGCCATTTGTGCGAATAGCTTTCTGGTTCCACCCATCCTGGGCTGTAGTGACAATCTCGATCATGGGTTGGCTAAGTGGGGTTAGAAGGTCTTTCAAGGTATATAAGGAGTTTTGAAAGAAGCAGTCCACATCTGATGAAGTTTGAAACGAAAATGTATTGTTCATTGGAGAGCGTTGATGTTTGTTTTATTTTGGCTGAATAAACTGTGAGATCGTTTATTAGTGGGTGGTTTCGTTTTCCTGGGTGCCTTGGATTGTTTATGAATATCTTTTCTGTTACACATATTCAAAGTCATGTGCTCACTGCATGTCTCCCCTCCAGAGCAACAGAATTTTCTGTGTTCCGTCTGTGTGTTCTGTGGAGGAGGAGGAAGCAGGTAATGGTAATATACAGTGCTGATATTCTACACTCTATCATATTGTTACATTTTTGGATGCTTATACGCCTTCTAGAGCAATGCAACTAACAAAGTCTAGCAGTTTAGATTTGAATCAGTTGATAAAAAGAATTGTTTAGTATTCTAAATGTGGCTCCATCTTTATGCTGTTGCCAAGGCTAGTGCTCACTGTGTCAGACTCCTTTTTTCCTTTTGGAGGACTGTCTTCAAAAATTATATTGTGCCAAAGGCCATATTACTGTGGGTAAGTAATGCTACTTTTTATGAACTAACAAAGATTCCTATGTTTATGCAGATTTCACAGTGTTGACCTCTTTCTTATACCCATCTTGAATAAAATATATTTGTGTGTAACCAGTAAATTGGGAGTTTTCACTAAATTTTCAGGTAAGAAATAATCAACCTCTTTTGTATTTCAGTTCTGTTTAGATGTAAGTGGTATGTGCTCTTAACTATAAAGCTTAGTTGGAGCTGGATGGGGTAGGGCATGTGCAACCACAAGCTTCAATCTGTGTTTGAATAGTGCAGTATATGTTGAGAAACACAAGGTTACTTAGGTGAAGCTGCAACTAGTGATCCTGAGCCAGCTACACTCCATCCTTGGGCAGCCCAGTAATGTATGTATAGAAGTGCGCACTTCATTGAGTGAAGACCTAGTGTAAATCTTCACAGTGGGTAGGAGAAATTGGATAGCCCTATTTGTATGTGTATTTTTAAATTCATTTATTTACAGGAGTGCAGCACTGATCTCAATGGACCTTTTTAGACTCATCCCAGCTTATAAAAACAAGACAGTTATAGTGATGTACAAATGCACAGTGACCAGGTTAAAATCAAATATGTGAACTGAAATTAACGTGTGTTTAAGTGTGGAATAAAAAATAATGAAAATATGGGCATATACCCAAACAGCTAAACTGTTTTAACAGTAGTTTCAAACCAAAAAGATTAAGCAGTACTTGTACTGCTGTTTATACTACATACATTGGTGAGGTTGTGGAGAGAAGAAAGGAAGGGAGAAGAGTAATTGTTTAGGGGAGTAGAATTAAATGAGGTAGCGAGGTTAAGGTTAGAGAAAAGCTAAAACTAGTGAATTGATAATAAAGGTAATTTTGATCATTTGGGAGAACTTGTTAGTATAGATAGATCAGAATGTGGTATATTAGTGAGGGAGAATTATGTTGTATATTTTTTTGAAGTACATTTGCAGCTTAGTTTGCTGCTTTGGTTAAGTTTGTGTTTAAGAGCTGATCTGATGTCAGAGTAGGTGTAATAATTTATGATGTTAGAGGGAATGCTCTAGTCACACACAGGTGGAGCTCAGCCTTGTTGTTGTTTAGGGAACTAATTTGAAAGCAGTAGTTGATGGGCAAGCACTGGTCAGCCAAATGACAAATGCAATATGAATGCAGAATATGTTTAAAATAATACATGTTTTTTTTTTTTTTTACTCCACAGCCAGAACATTTCAAAGTCAAAGTCCAGGTCAGTGCTTGTTCTCGCTTTCATTTTCCTGTTTCCTGTTATGCCAAATGCAAGTTTAACACTTCAGTTTATCAAAGGGAAAGTTACTACCCATGATGTATGTTTTTTTTTTTTTTGAAGAAATGTTTTTCTGAGTAGCAAACATTTTGACAAAATTTTGATTGATGATTTATTTACATGTTTCTAGAAGATCTGAATAGATCACTTGATCTGGTTTTCATGCACCTGTCATATCTTAATTACAGTATACAGTACTATATACACTTTCCCTTGATCCTAAAACCATACTTGATTACTGCCCACAGCAAAGACTTTGTAGTGGGGCAGTTCTTTTTTGGCTGTCCAGACTTCAGTACAGAGTATTTCTTAAGTAACTGAGCAGGGTTCAGAGGCACAAATTATTTCCCACAACAGTGCTTTCGTACAGTTTTCTCTGAACTGCTCCTGACTGGCATGCATTAAGTGGAGTCATGATTCAGCAATCAAGCTTTATTACTATTGCATAATTCAGATTAATATGGGACATTTCAATTCAGCATACAGTCTATAGACACACACACACACACATATATATATATATATATATATATATATATAAATAAATAAATGTATATATATATATATATATATATATATGTATGTATATTGTGATAGAATATCTGATAAAAAGTTCAGGTGTTGAAGATGACAGTCATACAGAGAAAATGGTCATGTACAGAAAACCTGTTACAGTGAACCACTAATCAAAGTTTAGGTATTAAGGATATCTTTGTATTGGTCTTGAAGGTTCTAAGAGAATGGTGCATACTTAAAATAATTCTAAAGAATTGGTGCAGTAAAAATAAAGGTTTTATATATGGATTGAAGGCTTTAGAGGTGAAATGTGGTGTTCAGCCTCTTGCACCTGTATTAGTCCCTTGAAGACACAGGTAGCAAGGGTGAAACAAGTCTAGAAATTAATCTGGCCTTTGATGTTGCAGGACATAAATTAACAGTACAGTTCCTCTAGTGAAATGACAGCTAGAGCAATTCTACTAGCAAAAAGTAACATTGGCGGATCCTAGTGCATCATTCAGTACCTTTACTGCACCATTTTACACAAGGTGAGGTCACCAGAGTTGCATCCAAGTGCATCTTGAGATAACATGAAAGAAATCAGTCTGATAAAGTGCAGATGTGTAGACTGCTCTAAAAGTCTTGAGGAAGAATCAGATGATTTTACTCTAACTGTATGTGCTGTATGTTAGAAACAGAGTTTATTGCAGATGACACACAATTCTAGAGTGTACTTTCGGCATTCAGCTTCACACCTGCTGTGTTCTGATCAACCTTGTGAGTCTGGAGAATTCAGTGCCTTTCAGATTGTTGACTGAACTGTCAGCACCTCTGCCTTCATAAGCTTCAACTGGAGCTAATTGACTGAAATGTGAGGTTGTCCTATCTCGCCTTCATTCTGTACTTGCTTGTTCGGAACCGATCCTTGGTTCCAACTCGGGCATTTACAAAAGCTCGAGGTCTCCAACTACCTCGTGGCTTACTCCCTATCCCATGATGCTCTAGGAAATTCCCCAGATTTCATTTGCCGCTAAACAGATCGGGTGTTCTTCAGCTGTCTGTGGTTAAGTTTCATTACATTCTTTTAAAACCTAGTTTTTCCTAAATAATTTTTTGTATGCTATTATCTTAGAAGGTTTTTGACTTTATTTATCACAGTGTTAAACTTTGTCCGTTAATTGTGTTTTTCTCTGGGGCTGTTGCTTTACCTCTAGGCCTACACTTCCATCCCTCTTTGGCTTATGGGGTTCATATTAAATTCTCGAAAGCCGACAATGTCGAATCTGACATTGTCTACCCGAGAATAGCGAATGTGCAGAATATTGAGTGGGTAAATGGAAATCTCCATAAGGGGAGATTTCCATTTACTTCAATGTAGTGCGGTCTCGGAGTTGGTATATTTAAGTAGTGGGGGGTGTGGGGGGTGCAGGGGGGCTTGCCCCCCTTCCTACACTCTTTAATTTTTTTTTTTTTTGTTTTGTTTTTATTTTTTTTTTAGGAACATTCCAACATATAACAGTTCGATCACTAAAGGTTGACCTTTAGTGGTTCGAACAGTTAAATGTTAGATGTTCTAATATAGACCCGGCTTATCTGTGCTTTTTTAGTTAAGTAATTTTGATTCATTTTGTATGTTGTGGATTTTTTCTTTACTGATTAGGACTTTAGACTGAGTTTCCGAGTCAGCTCATTTAACTTAGAGAATGGCTTAGCCCATTTTAGTTAAAGGGCATGTGCTGTTAGAGCTGTCAAGTATGCTGTGTGCTTAGTTTTTTTGTTCGGCTAATCTTTAGCTATAAGTTTTTCCTTCCTTTTCTCATATCATTGTGTGGGTATTGGTTATTTACTATTGGAAACGAATTTGAATCCCTTTCCTTGAGTAAGCTCATTTAATTTAGAGAGCGGCTCAGCCCATTTAAGTTAGAGGGCTTTTTTCCTGTGTGGTGTGTTTTATACTACAAAAAAAAAAGTTAAAGTTTAATAGTTAAAAAGTTACTTGTTCCTATCTAGATAGTTTAAAATATACTGGTGTTGTTACAGTTGTGTATTTATTCTTGGTAAACTTGTCTAAGCAATCAAAAGACACTAAACCCTCTGGGTTCAAGAAATGTTCTTGGTGCTCCCAGAAAATGTCTTTGACAGATGGTCATACTGACTGTGTCTTTTGCCTTGGAGCATTTACAGGAGTCGTGCTCTATATGCCATTCTTTTAGTTTGAGGGTTCTCCTTGAAAGAAAAAATAAGCTTATACTAAGAGGATTGCTAAAGACTTCATTTTTGGAAGTCTTAGAAAAAGGTTGGAGTGCATTAAAGAAAACCTTTTCACTTCCTTCTAGATCTGAGAAGTCTAGTAAGAGATCTTCGTCTTCGTCAGATCAGTCTGGACCTTCAAACAAAATTTAAAAAATGTCTTCATCGGACACAAAATCCGTCGAGCTCAAAAAACCACCTACCTCAGCTCCTCCTGTTTCGGAACCGATAGTACTGCAGTCTCAGAGCCGGTCCCCTGTCCTGGAGCTGGTTTTTCCAACTTTAAGGTCACCTATATTAAAAAAATTGAGATTTCCTGCCCCCTCTTCTCACTCATCCAGGAGTTTGTCAGAAGAAAAAGATATGGATTGTGTGGTGCAGTGGCTCTTGAGTACATCGATGCTAGCCAGATTATTGTCAGAACCAACCCAGCGGGTTTTGGAATGGAGTGGACCTGCCCCATCATTATCGATTCCTCCTCCAACCTGCCTCGGGACCTCGGAGGCGGAATGCTTGGAGCTGATAGTAGTGAAACCGTTGGAGCCAAGACCTGCTCCAGGATCTATGGCTCCAACTTCTGCTCTGACTTGGTTGGTGCCGTCCGAGCTTGAGGATTCTGGGAGCAGATACTGTCTGGTTGGGTCTGGGGAGGACAGTCAGATTGGGCAGTTGTTGGATCTGAACTTGCCTCTTGGGGCCTCGGCACGAATGAGCTCGGCTCCTTCATCAGCTTTGAAGCCAACCCATCATTATCGATTCCTCCTCCAACCTGCCTCGGGACCTCAGAGGCGGAATGCATGGAGCTGATAGTAGTGAAACCGTTGGAGCCAAGACCTGCTCCAGGATCTATGGCTCCAACTTCTGCTCTGACTTCTTTGGTGCCGTCCGAGCTTGAGGATTCTGGGAGCAGATGCTGTCTGGTTGGGTCTGGGGAGGACAGTCATATTGGGCAGTTGTTGGATCTGAACTTGCCTCTTGGGGCCTCGGCACAAATGAGCTCGGCTCCTTCATCAGCTTTGAAGCCAACCCTCTTGGTGCCAGGGAATCCTACTAGTTCTTCTGAACCGGGAGCTTCCTTGGGTCATGGGCGGGGGGCTTTTGGGGTGATGAGAATGCTGTCCCCACGAGCAACCCCACTCTCGGATCCATTCATTCCTCCGCTAAAGGCACCAGTGTCCATCTCAGCACAACTGATTCCACACAGACTTGGAGACCCAAGGCCTCAGGATGCCCCAGTGGGCGAAGGGTCTATATTACAAGATCGAATGCTTAGGTGATCAAACACCTAAACATCGAACTTGTAATATTGAAAACAAAAAACAGCAAATAGCCGATTTAATGCAGGGAAAAATTTCCCTTGGCCGTTCACCAGATTTTGCCGTTTTGTCTACTGTAGAGCAATCTCTGAGTTGGTATATTTAGTTGGGGGGGGGGAGCACAGCCCCCCACTTAGTTTGGGTGTAAAGATTGTTTTTTTTTTTCCCCATGGCCAACTGACATGTTTTCCTGCACCATTTGATGTATTTTGGGTTCAATATTACAAGTTCGATGTTTAGGTGTTCGATCACCTAAGCATTCGATCTTGTAATATAGATGCGTGGGTGAACCCTTTTCTTCCGAAACCTCATTAGAGTGCCCTTCTGAAGAGGTCCCCTCACAAGAGATTATGCAAGAGGAAGCATTTGGACTCCCCCAGAGGAGTCGATCACATCAGACACAGAACTCGATGAGTCAGAAGGGTTCCCACAGTCACCCTCTGAGGATGTCTCCTTTGCAGACATCCTAGAAATCCTTAAGCAGAGAGGCAGCTGGAAGCCCATCAACCCTTTTGATGAGAAGTCTGCATACCTGAAAGCCTTTGGGTCTCACCCTTCTGCCACTTGGGTGTCTCCGCCTTTCGATGAACTTATGGATTTAGTTTGTCGAAAGGCGTGGGAGTCTCCAGACACAGTGGAGCCTGTTCCTTGGAGGCTAAATACATTCATCACATTAACCCAAGGATAAAACCTTCCTTACAAAAGGTGTCCCAGTAGATGCTATGGTGGTGGTGGTGGCGGCCACCAAGAAGGAGTTTATTTATTTATTTTATTTTACATTTGTTTACCTGGACAGTCCGACTGGAACAAGGTCCATTTACAGCGAATGCCCTGGGAGAAAAAAGTCCATAACATAATGGTACAAATACAATAAATGAAAAAGAAATGTCTGTACAGAGGCATATATACAAGCAGAGCTCCATGTCTTTATATGACAACACAATCCAAGAATGACAGAAAATTTCTGTACAGTGGCATATATACAGTCTAGGAGATTTGTTGTACCTTAGATTGATTTGAGCAAGCTTGGTATATAGATAGCAAAACTTTAAATTCCCTTTTGGTAGTACAAAGCATAAAAATGAAGGAATGAAATCTGGAAAATAATGCTATTAGGGAGATATGCCATAGCGTGAGAAATAGTTTGTAGGATAGTAGTTCCTGATAGGGAGTACAGAATAGCTGAGGTAAGCAGAGGAGATGAGGTGTGGCAAGTTAGGAGGAGAGCAAAAAAGATTTTATGTGATACAGGGACAGAGCCATGATTGCAAGAAGTGTGACTTTAGTGATTTCTTTAAAAGTGAGATGGATGGTGCAGATGAGATACTTTGGGGGAGGTTATTCCATTCCCTAGCAATGGTGTGGGAGAACAAACTTTTCCCTGCAGTGTTATTGGCTTTGGTTATGCAGGGCAGGGTTTTGTTGGATGAGTGTAGAGGACGATTTGCAGAATATTGGTTTAGAAGTTGGTATAGGGCTGGGGTTTTCAGAGGGTTCCTTATGCTGAAGGTGAGGACTAATTGGTGATAGTTAATTAGCTGAGGGAGTTCTAACCACTGTAGTTGCTTCAGGGCAAGACAGTAATGACTTCTAAAAGTGGAGTTGTTAGCGAATTTTGCAATTCTGTTGTAACATGACGCTAGTTTGTTTATGTCTGTTTTCCTGATATGAATTAGGATTGGTGATGCATACATTAGGGTAGACAAGAGGTGGGTTTGGGCTAAAGAGATTCTAGCTTGGTCTGATAGGAACTGCTTGCGTTTGTGTAGGGTTCCTAGTTTCTTATGTACCAATGTGATGGTTTGTGAGATATGGACATTAAAGTTTAGATTATCTATTTCAACCCTGAGCAACTTAGTGTGAAGGGAGGGGGAGATTGTGGTCCTGTTTTTGGAGGTGATAGTGAAGGTAGGAGGTGTGGATTTGGATTTATTGGGGGTAAAAAGGAGTAATTTGGTCTTGCTGGGGTTTGGAATGAGTTGGATATTGGTAATCCATTGTTCCATGGAGCAGAAGGATACTTGGGTGAGCTTTTAAAGAGTGGTTATGGATGGGGCTGAGCAGATTAGGGTGGAGTCGTCTGTGTACTGTATAAGTGATGCATGCAGGGTGGAAGTATGTAGTTTGTTAGTGAAAATGGTGAATAGTAGAGGACCCAGTATTGTTCCTTGTGGGATGCCTATAGTAGTTGGTAATAGAGGAGGTAGTGTACTTTGCCATTTAACTGATTGCTTTCTGTCAGAGAGATAGCATCTAAACCATGAAGTAGTACAGGGGGCAAAGGATAAGGTTGACAGAGTGTCTAAGAGTAGGTTGTGGGAGACCATATCAAATGCTTCTGATAGATCTAGGAATATGGCTGAGACGAATTTGTTGAGGATTCTTAGATGGTTAATCTGATTGGTAAAGGAGAGTAGAGCAGTGGTTGTGGTATGGTTTGGGCAGAAACCATGCTGTGTGGGGGAGAAGAGGTTTTGTGAGTATAAGAAGTGTATTACCTGAGTGTGAATACATTTCTCCAGAAGCTTGGAAAGGGGGGACAAGATAGCAATTGGCCAGTAGTTTGATAGTTCATAGGAGTTTCTGCCTTTGTGAAGGGGAATTATATGTGACACTTTCCATAGATGGGGAACGTAGGTTTCTTGTATAGAGCGGTTTATAAGAATTTAGACAGGGTAGGCTAGTGATTCTGAGTTGTCATAGATATCCACTTCTGTCCATCCCCCGAACAAATAGTCGCGTACGATGGACAGATATGGAAAGCGCACGTTTTCTTTAGCGACCTTTACTCTCAGGTCCCTATCTTACACACTTCACCAGGTTACAGACAGATCTTCTGAAGGAGCTTGGAGATACTCTCCAGGGTTCAGTAGCTGCAGGGGTAGCAGATAGTGTCCTCCGAGCACTCCACCTTAAATTCAGTAGTTAACTCATCCATGAGGCTTGTTTCTTATGCAGCCAATGGAGTGAGTAGGGCAGTGGCTTCAGAAATTTCCCTTAGGAGACATTCTTGGATGCTTTTGTGTAACTTTACGGAACCCTTCAAGTCATCCTTCGTTAACACCTCCTTCAGCTCGTCCTTGTTCGGGCCTAAGGTCAGAGGCACACTAACCAGGTGTGAACAGGAAGGAAAAACTGTCTCTGCCACTGAAGCCCATTTTTCCACAGCTTCTAGGCCTTATCCTAAAGGGTAAAAGGGAGGAAAATGTGGTTTTGAAAATCCCATAGAGTTTTTCAAGACACACGTGGTGAGCCTTCCCCCAGGGACAGAGGGAGAAGCAATAATGGAAGATGCCGGCCACGTGGCAGAGGGGGTCCACAGAACCAGGGTGACAGAGAATCCTTCTTTGGTAAGCCCCTTCAGCACTCCTGAAAGAGGCCCGTCTGTCCTTCTCTGGAGGCATTCTGGGGTCAGTTATCTTTGTACCCAGACACCTGACTAAAAATAACAGAAGACAAGTGGGTACAAAACATCATATCCAGAGATTACTCCATACCATTTTCAATTCCCACCCCACGCTTAAAAAAAATTCTGGATGTTCCACCCAGTCACGGAAAACAAGCAACCCTAGAAATACAGAAGTCTCTAGAAAAAAAAGAGTCATCCAACTGGTCCCCGCAGACCAGATAGGATCCAGGACTTACTAAAGGTTCTTTTTAGTTCCGAAGGAAACAGGGGACTGGAGACTCATACTGGATCTCAGCAGACTGAACAAATCTGTAAAAAAGACAAGATGGTAATACTGCGGTTGATACTTCCTTTTCTGGGAAAAGACAATTGGATGTGCTCTGTTGACCTCTGGGATGTGTACTACCACATAAAAATGGACAGACCATCCAGGAGTCATCTGCACTTTCGGCTGAGAGCCAGTCACTACCGGTTTCATGCTCTGCCCTTTGGTCTCACTACAGCCCTCAGAGTGTTCACCAAATGTATGGTAGTAGTTACGGCTCACCTGAGATGTTTAGGATTCCAAGTGTTTCCATATCTAGACGACTGGCTCCAAAGATCCACCACCAAGCATCTACTAACAGAAGCAAGAGTCAAAACTCTGATACTTTGTTCTCATCTAGGGATTACAATAAACTACGAAAAATCTGCCTTATTGCCATCTCAACATATTTTTATAGGTGCAGATTTAGACACTACAAAAATGATGGTAAAGCTTCCAACAGAGACCGTAAAAACCTTTCGGATACAGGTTCTAGACCTTGTCAAAAGGAAGACTCAAGCAAGGATAGTTCTAAAAGTACTAGGCAATATGGCAACAGCTATAAACGTAATTCCCTTAGCACGGCTGCACATGAGAATTCTACAGTGGCTGCTGTTTACTCAGTGGTCCATGCAAGAACTTCCACAGTTCCACCAGATTATGTTAACAGAATCTTGCAGGAGAGACCTTCATTGGCGGCTTCACTCTGATCAAGTCACTTTAGGTCGACCTTTTGTTCTTCCACAACTGTTTGCCACAGTGACTACGGCTGCTTCCCAGATTGGCGGGGGGGGGGGTCATTATCAGGGAAGAACAGTCCAAGGCACTTGGCAGGATCACAAGGCCCATTTGCACATCAGTGTCTTAGAGATGAGACCTGTGCTTCTTGCATTGCAGGCATTCCAAGACTCTCTTCCACTAGGAACGATTGCAATCCAAATGAACAATATGTCAGTGGCATGGTATATAAACAAACAAGGAGGAACCAGATCTTACCCCCTTTGTCGAGAGGCCCTGAGAGTATGGCAATGGGCAATCTCCTCTCACCGCTTTCTAGTAAGAACACATATCCTGGGGAAATCCAGTGTGATAGCAGACAAACTCAGCAGAGTAATACTGATGCCTCATGAGTGGTCCCTGAAACAAGACATAGCGGAAATGATTTTCTGTAAATGGGGCCAGCCTTGCTGTGATCTTTTTGCCATGTCCATGAATGCCAAATGCAGCATCTACCTTGCCCTAATCCCCCCACCGGCGGAATCCCCAAGGAATGCACTTGTACACGATTGACCCTCGGGTTTCCTCTAAGCCTTCTCTCCTTTTCCATTGATACCCAAAGTTCTTCAGAAAGCCAACACATTGGGAAGGACCTTAATACTTGTAGCCCCTTACGGGCCTTGTCAAATTTGGTTAACCTTCTTCTGGCCTCATCTTCAGGGGGAGCCTTGGATTCTGGACCCAGTGCCGGATATTCTGACCCATCCATTGGGAATGCGCCATCCATCTCTTCAAACCCTTAAGTTGACAACTTGGCTGCTCCGATTCCAAACATAGCCAGGCTACCTAACCTTTCACCTTCAGTGCAACATATTCTGATTTCTTCTCACAAAGCCTCTAAGAGAAGATTATATCTCAGCAAATGGAAAAGATTTTCCTCCTGGGCCTTAAAAAAATCATATTGACCCTTTCTCTGCACCTGTATCTTTTATACTGGAATTTTTAGCAAAGCTTTTTAATGACGGAGCAGCTGCAGCTACTATTCGAATGCAATTAGCAGCAATCTCTAATTTTTATTTTGGAGGAGGGGTCCGAACGTTATGTCCCACAGACTTTGTAAAGCTTTCTTAAGAGGTACTAACCTGTTATGACCACCCATTAAACCACCTCTACCTCTACGGAACCTAAATATGTATTATCCCATATAATTCTTCCACCCTTTGAACCTGCATCATCCTGTGACTTGATGTTCTTAACCTGGAAGATGATTTTTTTAGTGGCTATCACTTCAGTTAGGAGGGTTTCGGAATTACAAGCATTATCTGTCAAACTTCTGTATATGCTGTATCACAATGACAGTCTCACTTCGCACAAACACATAATTTTTACCAAAAGTATGCTCAAAATCAAACTTAAATCAGTCCACTGACTTACCAGTTTTTTCCCCCAAGTATGACAGTAAGGCAGATTACATGTTACACCAACTTGATGTACATAGAGAATTACGTTTCTGTTTACACAGAACAAAGGACTTTAGGAAGACTGACCAGTTGTTTGTATTCTTTTCAGACTGCAAGAAAGGGGCTTCAGTAGCAAAAATCACTCTATCCAGATGGTTGTCAGACTGCATCTCATTCACCTATCAGTCAGTGAATAAACAACTTCCAGACAAAATAAGAGCTCATTCTACCAGGGCTATTTCAACCTCTTCTGCCTGTCTTGCAAAATTGCCATTTGATACCACTTGCATGGCAGCAACATGGGCAAGGCCTCATATCTTTATCACTCATTACAAAGTGGATTTGGCCTCCAGGGACAGGGCCTCTTTTGGGTCCACTGTTCTGAAGAATGTTCTCCCGTGAGCCACCCAAGAAAGATGGTGCTAGGGACACTGTCCCACAAGTACAGAATGAAGACGAGATAGGACAACTTCACATAAAGAAGTTATGTACTCACCATAACGTTCCATGTGAGGTGTCCATCTCACCTTCATTCCTGCATCCCACCCTCCCACCACCAGCTTTTTTTTAGCTCCTGGAGGATTGAGAGGTTACTATTTGGCATCTGATATTCTCTGACCTTTTTCTTGGCTTATAGATCAATGAAGAATTTTTATATATGCATATTAGTATACCAGCAAACAAGATCTGGGGAATGCCCTAGAGCATCATGGGATAGGGAGTAAGCCACAAGCTAGTTGGAGACCTCGAGCTTTTGTAAACGGCCGAGTCAGAACCGAGTATCGGTTCCAAACCCACAAGTACAGAATGAAGCCGAGATGCACAACTCACATGGAACGTTATGGTGAGTACATAACTTAATTTTTTCTTTAGTTTTCATCTCACATTTAAATATATGACCAAGCTAAACTTGTTCTTGTGAAAAGGGAAAATTTAGCTGGGAGTAAGTTGCCTAACATAACAATGGTACTTCAGTTTGTATCTTTTTGTAACATCTCCTAGTAGAAGCAAGTATATGATAAACAATACTAAAAAGGTACCTAAGTCTACATTTACCCCATAGGAGAATAGATCAAAACTGCTAATTTCAGAGGTTACTTTTTGAAATATATCCATGAAGCTTAGTCTGAGCTTGCTGAAGATTGTATAAGACAATCCACAGGTGAAGTGTAAGTAAATTAGTAAAATGTCATGATCTGCAGTTTTATATGCTTAAGAGAGGTCAGGGATGACTGAAGCTGAACGTTTTTATCTTGTTATTCTTGATCCTGTGCCAGTAAATCAGTGAATACTTGCGCTAGTGACATCAGAAAACTGTGTTTGTTAAATAAATCAGGCAGAAGTGGTTCAAGTGGGTCATGGTTTGCAAGTGTATGTCCTCCATTTGTAACACCCAAGATCTTCTTATGAAGAGGAAGTAAGTCTTCGTTTTTCAAATTCTTTGGTCCCAATCCTGACACCAGTAACAATGTCATCAGAGTTACTTTAAAGAAGTTAGATAACATGGTTGTTCTAAGAGTCCTGCACTGGGATGCAGAGGAATAAAAACCTTACTAAACCTTAGATGATACATGTTCAAGTAGTGGCATGCGCAATGGAGGGACTAGACTGGAGGGAAGATGGGAGTAAGTGGCCGAGACCAGCTTGCTCATCCTAGGAGGAGAAAGCAGCCTGGGCTTGCTGCTGTAGTAGTGTTAATTGCTGGGGGAGCTTTGCACTGCAAGCTGTATACTACTTGGTCAGGAAGTTGTGCATGCTTGGCAACACACATGCATCTCCTGAAGCCAGCCGTAGGGGTTGGGAGGAGGCTAGGGCATACTCTCCTGCAACAATATGATGTTGCACCAGAGTCCTAGATCTTCTTCACTGTCATTAGACGTGGGTTGACTTGAACCCAGGGAACATACCTTTCAACTGTCCCTGATTTTGACTCAAGTTTTAGCTCTGTCCCACTTAATCTTTCCTAGAATTGTTGACTTTTGGAGAAAAAGTGGTGAATTACACTTAATAAGTAATGACAATAATTACAGTTATATACTTAATTTACTTCAAAAATGGATATTAATTCACATTCTCTTATTCTGTCAGTGTCTTTGGTTGATAGTGCTAATATTTTACAAGTGTCCCTGATTGTCCCTGATTATTTTTGGATTTGTCCTTGATTCTGCTGAGATTTGTCAATGACTGGATGAGAGCTATGCCTGGGAAAGTTAAGGTGGTTCTAGTAAACCAAGTGAATGAGGAGAAGAGCCAGTGGCAGCTGCGGGGAGTGGAAGGAAAAAAAATGTTCTGACAGCTCTGAATGATCACAACAGCTGACTGGTTTAGAACAAACAAGCAACTTAATATTTTCTCTCCCATGTCTAAACTAGACAAATGGATTACAAATCAATAACCACCTCCTGCAATTTCATCAAGATTGTCTGGTTTGAAGTAATATCGTATCAGTTTCAAGGAAATCATCTCAGGGAGGGCTCTGTGCAATTTTATGGAATCTTATATTTGAGAATGGAGATCATAGCAAAAACATGAGCTGCTTCCTTTCATTCATTACAGGTAGATAGATA